>NW_027488687.1:306800-613600 GCF_050948215.1 Halictus rubicundus | reverse complement strand
TATCCTCTATCCTATCCTATATCCTATTATATCCTCTATCCTACAATATCCTCTATCCTATCCTATCCTCTATCCTATCCTATCCTATCCTCTATCCTATCCTATCCTCTATCCTATCCTATCCTCTATCCTATCCTATCCTCTATCCTATCCTATCCTCTATCCTATCCTATCCTCTATCCTATCCTATCCTCTATCCTATCCTATCCTCTATCCTATCCTATCCTCTATCCAATCCTATCCTCTATCCTATCCTATCCTCTATCCTATGCTATCCTCTATCCTATCCTATCCTCTATCCTATCCTATCCTCTATCCTATCCTATCCTCTATCCTATCCTATCCTCTATCCTATCCTATCCTCTATCCTATCCTATCCTCTATCCTATCCTACCCTCTATCCTATCCTATCCTCTATCCTAACCTATCCTATCCTATCCTCTATCCTACCCTATCCTATCCTCTATCCTATCCTATCCTCTATCCTATCCTATCCTCTATCCTATCGTATCCTCTATCCTATCCTATCCTCTATCCTATCCTACCCTCTATCCTATCCTATCCTCTATCCTATCCTATACTCTATCCTATCCTATCCTCTATCCTATCCTATCCTCTATCCTATCCTATCCTCTATCGTATCCTACCCTCTATCCTATCCTATCCTCTATCCTATCCTATACTCTATCCTATCCTGTCCTCTATCCTACAATATCCTCTATCCTATCCTATCCTCTATCCTAACCTATCCTCTATCCTACCCTATCCTATCCTCTATCCTATCCTATCCTCTATCCTATCCTATCCTCTATCCTATCCTATCCTCTATCCTATCGTATCCTCTATCCTATCCTATCCTCTATCCTATCCTATCCTCTATCCTATCCTATATCCTATTATATCCTCTATCCTACAATATCCTCTATCCTATTCTATCCTCTATCCTATCCTATCCTCTATCCTATCCTATACTGTATTATATCCTATCCTCTTTCCTATCCTCTATCATATCGTATCCTCTATCCTATCCTATCCTCTACCCTATCCTATCCTCTATCCTATCCTATACACTATCCTATCCTATCCTCTATCCTATCCTATCCTCTATCCTATCCTATCCTCTATCCTATCGAATACCCTATCCTATCCTCTATCCCATCCTATACTCAATCCTATCCTATACTGTATTATATCCTATCCTCTATCCTATCCTATCCTCTATCCTATCCTCTCCTCTATCCTATCCTATCCTCTATCCTATCCTATCCTCTATCCTATCCTATATCCTATTATATCCTCTATCCTACAATATCCTCTATCCTATCCTATCCTCTATCCCATCCTATACTCAATCCTATCCTATCCTCTATCCTATCCTATCCTCTATCCTATCCTATCCTCTATCCTGTCCTATCCTCTATCCTATCCTATCCTCTATCCTATCCTATCCTCTATCCTATCCTATCCTCTATCCTATCCTATCCTCTATCCTATCCTATCCTCTATCCTATCCTATCCTCTATCCTATCCTACCCTCTATCCTATCCTATCCTCTATCCTATAATCTATCCTATCCTCTATCCTATCCTCTATCCTATCCTATCCTATCCTCTATCCTATCCTATCCTCTATCCTATCCTATCCTATCCTATCCTCTATCCTACCCTATCCTATCCTCTATCCTATCCTATCCTCTATCCTATCCTATCCTCTATCCTATCGTATCCTCTATCCTATCCTATCCTCGATCCTATCCTATCCTCTATCCTATCCTATATCCTATTTTATCCTCTATCCTACAATATCCTCTATCCTATCCTATCCTCTATCCTATCCTATCCTCTATCCTATCCTATCCTCTATCCTATCCTATCCTCTATCCTATCCTACCCTCTATCCTATCCTATCCTCTATCCTATCCTCTATCCTATCCTCTATCCTATCCTCTATCCTATCCTATCCTATCCTCTATCCTATCCTATCCTCTATCCTATCCTATCCTATCCTATCCTCTATCCTACCCTATCCTATCCTATCCTCTATCCTATCCTATCCTCTATCCTATCCTATCCTCTATCCTATCCTATCCTCTGTCCTATCCTATCCTCTATCCTACCCTATCCTATCCTCTATCCTATCCTATCCTATATCCTATCCTATCCTCTATCCTACCCTATCCTATCCTCTATCCTATCCTATCCTCTATCCTATCCTATCCTCTATCCTATCCTATCCTCTATCCTATCGTATCCTCTATCCTATCCTATCCTCTATCCTATCCTACCCTCTATCCTATCCTATCCTCTATCCTATCCTATACTCTATCCTATCCTATCCTCTATCCTATCCTATCCTCTATCCTACCCTATCCTATCCTCTATCCTATCCTATCCTCTATCCTATCCTATCCTCTATCCTATCCAATCCTCTATCCTATCCTATCCTCTATCCTATCCTATCCTCTATCCTATCCTATCCTCTATCCTATCCCATGCTCCAAACTATCCTAACCTCTATCCTATCCTATCCTCTATCCTATCCTATCCTCTATCCTACAATATCCTCTATCCAATCCTATCCTCTATCCTATCCTATCCTCTATCCTATCCTATCCTCTATCCTATCCTATCCTATCCTATCCTCTATCCTACCCTATCCTATCCTCTATCCTATCCTATCCTCTATCCTATCCTATCCTCTATCCTATCCTATCCTCTATCCTATCCTATCCTCTATCCTACAATATCCTCTATCCTATCCTATCCTCTATCCTATCCTACCCTCTATCCTATCCTATCCTCTATCCTACCCTATACTCTATCTTATCCTATCCTCTATCCTATCCTATCCTATCCTCTATCCTATCCTATCCTCTATCATATCGTATCAACTATCCTATCCTATCCTCTAACCTATAATATCCTCTATCCTATCCTATTCTCTATCCTATCCTATCCTCTATTCTATCCTATCCTGTATCCTATCCAAATTCTACACTACCCTCTATCCTATCCTATCCTATCCTCTATCCTATCCAATCCTCTATCCTATCCTATCCTCTATCCTATCCTCTCCTCTATCCTATCCTATCCTCGATCCTATCCTATCCTCTATCCTATCCTATCCTCTATCCTATCCTATCCTCTATCCTATCCCATGCTCCATACTATCCTAACCTCTATCCTACAATATCCTCTATCCTATCCTATCTTCTATCCTATCCCATCCTCCATACTATCCTAACCTCTATCCTATCCCATCCTCCATACTATCCTAACCTCTATCCTATCCTATCCTCTATCCTATCCTATCCTCTATCCTATCCTATCCTCTATCCTATCCTATCCTCTATCCTATCCTATCCTCTATCCTATCCTATTCTCTATCCTATCCTATCCTCTATTCTATCCTATCCTGTATCCTATCCAAATTCTACACTACCCTCTATCCTATCCTATCCTATCCTCTATCCTATCCAATCCTCTATCCTATCCTATCCTCTATCCTATCCTATCCTCTATCCTATCCTATCCTCTATCCTATCCCATGCTCCATACTATCCTAACCTCTATCCTATCCTATCCTCTATCCTATCCTATCCTCTATGCTACAATATCCTCTATCCTATCCTATCCTCTATCCTATCCCTTCCTCCATACTATCCTAACCTCTATCCTATCCTATCCTCTATCCTATCCTATCCTCTATCCTATCCTATACTCTATCCTATCCTATTCTCTATCCTATCCTATCCTCTATTCTATCCTATCCTGTATCCTATCCAAATTCTACACTACCCTCTATCCTATCCTATCCTATCCTCTATCCTATCCAATCCTCTATCCTATCCTATCCTCTATCCTCTCCTCTCCTCTATCCTATCCTATCCTCGATCCTATCCTATCCTCTATCCTATCCTATCCTCTATCCTACAATATCCTCTATCCTATCCTATCCTCTATCCTACATTATCCTCTATCCTATCCTATCCTCTATCCTATCCTCTCCTCTATCCTATCCTATCCTCTATCCTATCCTATCCTCTATCCTATCCTATCCTCTATCCTATCCTATCCTCTATCCTATCCTATCCTCTATCCTATCCTATCCTCTATCCTATCCTCTATCCTATCCTATCCTCTATCCTATCCTATCCTCTATCCTATCCTATCCTCTATCCTATCCTATCCTCTATCCTATCCTATCCTCTATCCTATCCTATCCTCTATCCTATCCTATCTTCTATCCTATCATATCCTCTATCCTATCCTATCCTCTATCCTATCCTATCCTCTATCCTATCCTATCCTCTATCCTATCCTATCCTCTATCCTATCCTATCCTCTATCCTATCCTATCCTCTATCCTATCCTATCCTCTATCCTATCCTCTCCTCTATCCTATCCTATCCTCTATCCTATCCTCTCCTCTATCCTATCCTATCCTCTATCCTATCCTATCGTCTATCCTATCCTAGATCCTATTATATCCTCTATCCTACAATATCCTCTATCCTATCCTATCCTCTATCCTATCCTATCATCTATCCTATCCTATCCTCTATCCTATCCTATACTCTATCCTATCCTATCCTCTATCCTACAATATCCTCTATCCTATCCTATCCTCTATCCTAACCTATCCTCTATCCTATCCAAAACCCTATCCTATCCTCTATCCCATCCTATACTCAATCCTAGCCTATACTGTATTATAGCCTATCCTCTTTCCTATCCTCTATCATATCGTATCCTCTATCCTATCCTATCCTCTAACCTATAATATCCTCTATCCTATCCTATTCTCTATCCTATCCTATCCTCTATTCTATCCTATCCTGTATCCTATCCAAATTCTACCCTACCCTCTATCCTATCCTATCCTCTATCCTATCCTATCCTCTACCCTATCCCATCCTCCATACTATCCTAACCTCTATCCTATCCTATCCTCTATCCTATCCTATCCTCTATCCTACAATATCCTCTATCCTATCCTATCAACTATGCTATCCTATCCTCTATCCTATCCTATCCTCTATCCTATCCTATCCTCTATCCTATACTATCCTCTATCCTATCCTATCCTCTATCCTATCCTATCCTCTATCCTATCCTATCCTCTATCCTATCCTATCCTCTATCCTATCCTATCCTCTATCCTATCCTATCCTCTATCCTATCCTATCCTATCCTATCCTCTATCCTATCCTATCCTATCCTTTCCTCTATCCCATCCTATACTCAATCCTATCCTATACTGTATTATATCCTATCCTCTTTCCTATCCTCTATCGTATCATATCCTCTATCCTATCCTATCCTCTACCCTATAATATCCTCTATCCTATCCTATTCTCTATCCTATCCTATACTCTATCCTATCCTATCCTCTATCCTATCCCATCCTCTATCCTATCCTCTCCTCTATCCTATCCTATCCTATCCTCTATCCTATCCTATCCTCTATCCTATCCTATCCTCTATCCTATCCTCTCCTCTATCCTATCCTATCCTCTATCCTATCCTATCCTCTATCCTATCCTAGATCCTATTATATCCTCTATCCTACAATATCCTCTATCCTATCCTATCATCTATGCTATCCTATCCTCTATCCTATCCTATCCTCTATCCTATCCTATCCTCTATCCTATACTATCCTCTATCCTATCCTATCCTCTTTCCTATCCTATCCTCTATCCTATCCTATCCTATCCTCTATCCTATCCTATCCTCTATCCTATCCTATCCTCTATCCTATCCTATCCTCTATCCTATCCTATCCTCTATCCTATCCTATCCTCTATCCTATCCTACCCTCTATCCTATCCTATCCTCTATCCTATAATCTATCCTATCCTCTATCCTATCCTCTATCCTATCCTATCCTATCCTCTATCCTATCCTATCCTCTATCCTATCCTATCCTATCCTATCCTCTATCCTACCCTATCCTATCCTCTATCCTATCCTATCCTCTATCCTATCCTATCCTCTATCCTATCGTATCCTCTATCCTATCCTATCCTCGATCCTATCCTATCCTCTATCCTATCCTATATCCTATTTTATCCTCTATCCTACAATATCCTCTATCCTATCCTATCCTCTATCCTATCCTATCCTCTATCCTATCCTATCCTCTATCCTATCCTATCCTCTATCCTATCCTACCCTCTATCCTATCCTATCCTCTATCCTATCCTCTATCCTATCCTCTATCCTATCCTCTATCCTATCCTATCCTATCCTCTATCCTATCCTATCCTCTATCCTATCCTATCCTATCCTATCCTCTATCCTACCCTATCCTATCCTATCCTCTATCCTATCCTATCCTCTATCCTATCCTATCCTCTATCCTATCCTATCCTCTGTCCTATCCTATCCTCTATCCTACCCTATCCTATCCTCTATCCTATCCTATCCTATATCCTATCCTATCCTCTATCCTACCCTATCCTATCCTCTATCCTATCCTATCCTCTATCCTATCCTATCCTCTATCCTATCCTATCCTCTATCCTATCGTATCCTCTATCCTATCCTATCCTCTATCCTATCCTACCCTCTATCCTATCCTATCCTCTATCCTATCCTATACTCTATCCTATCCTATCCTCTATCCTATCCTATCCTCTATCCTACCCTATCCTATCCTCTATCCTATCCTATCCTCTATCCTATCCTATCCTCTATCCTATCCAATCCTCTATCCTATCCTATCCTCTATCCTATCCTATCCTCTATCCTATCCTATCCTCTATCCTATCCCATGCTCCATACTATCCTAACCTCTATCCTATCCTATCCTCTATCCTATCCTATCCTCTATCCTACAATATCCTCTATCCAATCCTATCCTCTATCCTATCCTATCCTCTATCCTATCCTATCCTCTATCCTATCCTATCCTATCCTATCCTCTATCCTACCCTATCCTATCCTCTATCCTATCCTATCCTCTATCCTATCCTATCCTCTATCCTATCCTATCCTCTATCCTACAATATCCTCTATCCTATCCTATCCTCTATCCTATCCTACCCTCTATCCTATCCTATCCTCTATCCTACCCTATACTCTATCTTATCCTATCCTCTATCCTATCCTATCCTATCCTCTATCCTATCCTATCCTCTATCATATCGTATCAACTATCCTATCCTATCCTCTAACCTATAATATCCTCTATCCTATCCTATTCTCTATCCTATCCTATCCTCTATTCTATCCTATCCTGTATCCTATCCAAATTCTACACTACCCTCTATCCTATCCTATCCTATCCTCTATCCTATCCAATCCTCTATCCTATCCTATCCTCTATCCTATCCTCTCCTCTATCCTATCCTATCCTCGATCCTATCCTATCCTCTATCCTATCCTATCCTCTATCCTATCCTATCCTCTATCCTATCCCATGCTCCATACTATCCTAACCTCTATCCTACAATATCCTCTATCCTATCCTATCTTCTATCCTATCCCATCCTCCATACTATCCTAACCTCTATCCTATCCCATCCTCCATACTATCCTAACCTCTATCCTATCCTATCCTCTATCCTATCCTATCCTCTATCCTATCCTATCCTCTATCCTATCCTATCCTCTATCCTATCCTATCCTCTATCCTATCCTATTCTCTATCCTATCCTATCCTCTATTCTATCCTATCCTGTATCCTATCCAAATTCTACACTACCCTCTATCCTATCCTATCCTATCCTCTATCCTATCCAATCCTCTATCCTATCCTATCCTCTATCCTATCCTATCCTCTATCCTATCCTATCCTCTATCCTATCCCATGCTCCATACTATCCTAACCTCTATCCTATCCTATCCTCTATCCTATCCTATCCTCTATGCTACAATATCCTCTATCCTATCCTATCCTCTATCCTATCCCTTCCTCCATACTATCCTAACCTCTATCCTATCCTATCCTCTATCCTATCCTATCCTCTATCCTATCCTATACTCTATCCTATCCTATTCTCTATCCTATCCTATCCTCTATTCTATCCTATCCTGTATCCTATCCAAATTCTACACTACCCTCTATCCTATCCTATCCTATCCTCTATCCTATCCAATCCTCTATCCTATCCTATCCTCTATCCTCTCCTCTCCTCTATCCTATCCTATCCTCGATCCTATCCTATCCTCTATCCTATCCTATCCTCTATCCTACAATATCCTCTATCCTATCCTATCCTCTATCCTACATTATCCTCTATCCTATCCTATCCTCTATCCTATCCTCTCCTCTATCCTATCCTATCCTCTATCCTATCCTATCCTCTATCCTATCCAATCCTCTATCCTATCCTATCCTCTATCCTATCCTATCCTCTATCCTATCCTATCCTCTATCCTATCCTCTATCCTATCCTATCCTCTATCCTATCCTATCCTCTATCCTATCCTATCCTCTATCCTATCCTATCCTCTATCCTATCCTATCCTCTATCCTATCCTATCCTCTATCCTATCCTATCTTCTATCCTATCATATCCTCTATCCTATCCTATCCTCTATCCTATCCTATCCTCTATCCTATCCTATCCTCTATCCTATCCTATCCTCTATCCTATCCTATCGTCTATCCTATCCTATCCTCTATCCTATCCTATCCTCTATCCTATCCTATCCTCTATCCTATCCTCTCCTCTATCCTATCCTATCCTCTATCCTATCCTCTCCTCTATCCTATCCTATCCTCTATCCTATCCTATCGTCTATCCTATCCTAGATCCTATTATATCCTCTATCCTACAATATCCTCTATCCTATCCTATCCTCTATCCTATCCTATCATCTATCCTATCCTATCCTCTATCCTATCCTATACTCTATCCTATCCTATCCTCTATCCTACAATATCCTCTATCCTATCCTATCCTCTATCCTAACCTATCCTCTATCCTATCCAAAACCCTATCCTATCCTCTATCCCATCCTATACTCAATCCTAGCCTATACTGTATTATAGCCTATCCTCTTTCCTATCCTCTATCATATCGTATCCTCTATCCTATCCTATCCTCTAACCTATAATATCCTCTATCCTATCCTATTCTCTATCCTATCCTATCCTCTATTCTATCCTATCCTGTATCCTATCCAAATTCTACCCTACCCTCTATCCTATCCTATCCTCTATCCTATCCTATCCTCTACCCTATCCCATCCTCCATACTATCCTAACCTCTATCCTATCCTATCCTCTATCCTATCCTATCCTCTATCCTACAATATCCTCTATCCTATCCTATCAACTATGCTATCCTATCCTCTATCCTATCCTATCCTCTATCCTATCCTATCCTCTATCCTATACTATCCTCTATCCTATCCTATCCTCTATCCTATCCTATCCTCTATCCTATCCTATCCTCTATCCTATCCTATCCTCTATCCTATCCTATCCTCTATCCTATCCTATCCTCTATCCTATCCTATCCTATCCTATCCTCTATCCTATCCTATCCTATCCTTTCCTCTATCCCATCCTATACTCAATCCTATCCTATACTGTATTATATCCTATCCTCTTTCCTATCCTCTATCGTATCATATCCTCTATCCTATCCTATCCTCTACCCTATAATATCCTCTATCCTATCCTATTCTCTATCCTATCCTATACTCTATCCTATCCTATCCTCTATCCTATCCCATCCTCTATCCTATCCTCTCCTCTATCCTATCCTATCCTATCCTCTATCCTATCCTATCCTCTATCCTATCCTATCCTCTATCCTATCCTCTCCTCTATCCTATCCTATCCTCTATCCTATCCTATCCTCTATCCTATCCTAGATCCTATTATATCCTCTATCCTACAATATCCTCTATCCTATCCTATCATCTATGCTATCCTATCCTCTATCCTATCCTATCCTCTATCCTATCCTATCCTCTATCCTATACTATCCTCTATCCTATCCTATCCTCTTTCCTATCCTATCCTCTATCCTATCCTATCCTATCCTCTATCCTATCCTATCCTCTATCCTATCCTATCCTCTATCCTATCCTATCCTCTATCCTATCCTATCCTCTATCCTATCCTATCCTCTATCCTATCCTATCCTCTATCCTATCCTATCCTCTATCCTATCCTATCCTCTATCCTATCCTATCCTCTATCCTATCCTATCCTATCCTCTATCCTATCCTATCCTCTATCCTATCCTATCCTATCCTTTCCTCTATCCCATCCTATACTCAATCCTATCCTATACTGTATTATATCCTATCCTCTTTCCTATCCTCTATCGTATCATATCCTCTATCCTATCCTATCCTCTACCCTATAATATCCTCTATCCTATCCTATTCTCTATCCTATCCTATACTCTATCCTATCCTATCCTCTATCCTATCCTATCCTCTATCCTATCCTCTCCTCTATCCTATCCTATCCTATCCTCTATCCTATCCTATCCTCTATCCTATCCTATCCTCTATCCTATCCTCTCCTCTATCCTATCCTATCCTCTATCCTATCCTATCCTCTATCCTATCCTATCCTCTATCCTATCCTATCCTCTATCCTATCCTATCCTCTATCCTATCCTATCCTCTATCCTATCCTATCCTCTATCCTATCCTATCCTCTATCCTATCCTATCCTCTATCCTATCCTATCCTCTATCCTATCCTATCCTCTATCCTCTATCCTATCCTATCCTCTATCCTATCCTATCCTCTATCCTATCCTATCCTCTATCGTATCATATCCTCTATCCTATCCTATCCTCTATCCTATCCTATCCTCTATCCTATCCTATCCTCTATCCTATCCTATCCTCTATCCTATCCTATCCTCTATCCTATCCTATCCTCTATCCTATCCTATCCTCTATCCTATCCTATCCTCTATCCTATCCTATCCTCTATCCTATCCTATCCTCTATCCTATCCTATCCTCTATCCTACCCTATCCTCTATCCTATCCTATCCTATCCTCTATCTTATCCTATCCTCTATCCTATCCTATCCTCTATCCTATCCTATACTCTATCCTATCCTCTATCCTATCCTCTATCCTATCCTATCCTATCCTATCCTCTATCCTATCCTATCCTCTATCCTATCCTATCCTATCCTATCCTCTATCACATCCTATACTCAATCCTATCCTATACTGTATTATATCCTATCCTCTTTCCTATCCTATCCTCTATCCTATCCTATACTCTATCCTATCCTATCCTCTATCCTATCCTATCCTATCCTATCCTCTATCCCATCCTATACTCAATCCTATCCTATACTGTATTATATCCCATCCTCTTTCCTATCCTATCCTCTATCCTATCCTATACTCTATCCTATCCTATCCTCTATCCTACAATATCCTCTATCCTATCCTATCCTCTATCCTAACCTATCCTATATCCTATCCAAAACCCTATCCTATCCTCTATCCCATCCTATACTCAATCCTATCCTATACTGTATTATATCCTATCCTCTTTCCTATCCTCTATCATATCGTATCCTCTATCCTATCCTATCCTCTAACCTATAATATCCGCTATCCTATCCTATTCTCTATCCTATCCTATCCTCTATTCTATCCTATCCTGTATCCTATCCAAATTCTACCCTACCCTCTATCCTATCCTATCCTATCCTCTATCCTATCCAATCCTCTATCCTATCCTATCCTCTATCCTATCCTCTCCTCTATCCTATCCTATCCTCGATCCTACCCTATCCTCTATTCTATCCTATCCTCTATCCTATCCTATCCTCTACCCTATCCCATCCTCCATACTATCCTAACCTCTATCCTATCCTATCCTCTATCCTATCCTATCCTCTATCCTATCCTCTCCTCTATCCTATCCTATCCTATCCTCTATCCTATCCTATCCTCTATCCTATCCTATCCTCTATCCTATCCTATCCTCTATCCTATCCTATCCTATCCTATCCTCTATCCTATCCTATCCTCTATCCTATCCTATCCTCTATCCTATCCTATCCTCTATCCTATCCTATCCTCTATCCTATCCTATCCTCTATCCTATCCTATCCTCTGTCCTATCCTATCCTCTATCCTATCCTATCCTCTATCCTATCCTCTATCCTATCCTCTATCCTATCCTATCCTATCCTATCCTCTATCATATCCTATCCTCTATCCTATCCTATCCTATCCTATCCTCTATCCCATCCTATACTCAATCCTATCCTATGCTGTATTATATCCTATCCTCTTTCCTATCCTATCCTCTATCCTATCCTATACTCTATCCTATCCTATCCTCTATCCTATCCTATCCTATCCTATCCTCTATCCCATCCTATACTCAATCCTATCCTATACTGTATTATATCCTATCGTCTTTCCTATCCTATCCTCTATCCTATCCTATACTCTATCCTATCCTATCCTCTATCCTACAATATCCTCTATCCTATCCTATCCTCTATCCTAACCTATCCTATATCCTATCCAAAACCCTATCCTATCCTCTATCCCATCCTATACTCAATCCTATCCTATACTGTATTATATCCTATCCTCTTTCCCATCCTCTATCATATCGTATCCTCTATCCTATCCTATCCTCTAACCTATAATATCCTCTATCCTATCCTATTCTCTATCCTATCCTATCCTCTATTCTATCCTATCCTGTATCCTATCCAAGTTCTACCCTACCCTCTATCCTATCCTATCCTATCCTCTATCCTATCCAATCCTCTATCCTATCCTATCCTCTATCCTATCCTCTCCTCTATCCTATCCTATCCTCGATCCTATCCTATCCTCTATCCTATCCTATCCTCTATCCTATCCTATCCTCTACCCTATCCCATCCTCCATACTATCCTAACCTCTATCCTATCCTATCCTCTATCCTATCCTCTCCTCTATCCTATCCTATCCTGTCCTCTATCCTATCCTATCCTCTATCCTATCCTATCCTCTATCCTATACTATCCTCTATCCTATCCTATCCTCTATCCTATCCTATCCTCTATCCTATCCAATACCCTATCGTATCCTCTATCCCATCCTATACTTAATCCTATCCTATACTGTATTATATCTTATCCTCTTTCCTATCCTCTATCATATCGTATCCTCTATCCTATCCTATCCTCTATCCTATCCTATCCTCTATTCTATCCTGTCCTGTATCCTATCCAAATTCTACCCTACCCTCTATCCTATCCTATCCTCTATACTATCCTAAAATCTATCCTATCCTATCCTCTATCCTATCCAATCCTCTATCCCATCCTCCCCGCTATCCTATCCTATCCTCTATCCTATCCTATCCCCTATCCTATCCTATCCTCTATCCTATCCTATCCTCTATCCTATCCTCTCCTCTATCCTATCCTATCCTCTATCCTATCCTATCCTCTATCCTATCCTATCCTCTATCCTATCCTATTCTCTATCCTATCGAATACCCTATCCTATCCTCTATCCCATCCTATACTCAATCCTATCCTATACTGTATTATATCCTATCCTCTATCCTATCCTATCCTCTATCCTATCCTCTATTCTATCCTATCCTCTATCTAATCCTATCCTCTATACTATCCTATCCTCTATCCTATCCCATCCTCCATACTATCCTAACCTCTATCCTATCCTATCCTCTATCCTATCCTATCCTCTATCCTATCCTATCCTCTATCCTATCCTATCCTCTATCCTATCCTATCCTCTATCCTATCCTATCCTCTATCCTATCCTATCCTCTATCCTATCCTATCGTCTATCCTATCCTATCCTCTATCCTATCCTATCCTCTATCCTATCCTATCCTCTATCCTATCCTATCCTCTATCCTATCCTATCCTCTATCCTATCCTATCCTCTATCCTATCCTATCCTCTATCCTATCCTATCCTCTATCCTACCCTATCCTCTATCCTATCCTATCCTCTATCCTATCCTATCCTCTATCCTATCCTATCCTCTATCCTATCCTATCCTCTATCCTATCCTATCCTCTATCCTATCCTATTCTCTATCCTATCCTATCCTCTATTCTATCCTATTCTGTATCCTATCCAAATTCTACACTACCCTCTATCCTATCCTATCCTATCCTCTATCCTATCCAATCCTCTATCCTATCCTATCCTCTATCCTATCCTATCCTCTATCCTATCCTATCCTCTATCCTATCCAATGCCCTATCCTATCCTATCCTCTATCCTATCCTATCCTCTATACTATCCTAAAATCTATCCTATCCTATCCTCTATCCTATCCAATCCTCTATCCTATCCTCCCCGCTATCCTATCCTATCCTCTATCCTATCCTATCCCCTATCCTATCCTATCCTCTATCCTATCCTATCCTCTATCCTATCCTCTCCTCTATCCTATCCTATCCTCTATCCTATCCTATTCTCTATCCTATCGAATACCCTATCCTATCCTCTATCCCATCCTATACTCAATCCTATCCTATACTGTATTATATCCTATCCTCTATCCTATCCTATCCTCTATCCTATCCTCTATTCTATCCTATCCTCTATCTAATCCTATGCTCTATCCTATCCTATCCTATATCCTATCCTATCCTCTATCTCCTATCCTATCTAATCCCTATCCTATCCTCTATCCTAATCCTTTCCTCCTATCAATCCTATCCTATCCTATATCCCTCTATCCTATCCACTATCCAAAAATATCCTATCTAAGTCCTAGAATTTTCTCCTCTCCAATTTCCTACCTATCCTATATCCTCTATCCTCTATCCTATAAGATATCCTATCTCTATCTAAATTCCTATCCAAGACATAGCTATCTAATCCTCTATCCTATCTCCTATCTATCCTATCCTATCCTCTAACCTATCCTATCCTCTATCCTATCCTATCCTCTATACTATCCTATCCACTATCCTATCCCATCCTCCATACTATCCTAACCTCTAACCTTATCCATCTATCCTATCCTATCCTCTATCTAGTCCTTTCCTCTACCAATCCTATCCTCTATCCTATCCTACAAACAATCCAAACCTTCACCATCACTATCCTATCCTCTATCCTATCCTATCCTCTATCCTATCCTATCCTCTATCCTATCCTATCGTCTATCCTCATCCTATATCCTATCCTATCCATCCTCTATCCTATCCTATCCTCTATCCTATCCTATCCTCTATCCTATCCTATCCTCTATCCTAATCCTATCCTCTATCCTATCCAATCCTCTATCCTATCCTATCCTCTATCCTATCCTATCCTCTATACTATCCTATCCTCTAACCTATCCTATCCTCTATCCTATCCTATCCTCTATCCTATCCTATCCTCTATCCTATCCTATCCACTATCCTATCCTATCCTCTATCCTATCCTATCCTCTATCTATCCAATACCCTATCCTATCCTCTATCCCATCCTATACTCAATCCTATCCTATACTGTATTATATCCTATCCTCTTTCCTATCCTCTATCATATCGTATACTCTTCCTATCCTATCCTCTACCCTATCCTATCCTCTATCCTATCCTACCCCTCTATCCTATACTATCCTCTATCCTATCGAATACCCTATCCTATCCTCTATCCATCCTATACTCAATCCTATCCTATACTGTATTATTCAATCCTCTATCCTATCCTATCCTCTATCCTATCCTATCCTCTATCCTATCCTATCCTCTATCCTAACCTAACCCTCTATCCTATCCTATCCTCTATCCTATCCTATCCTCTATCCTATCCTATCCTCTATACTATCCTAACCTCTATCCTATCCTATCCTCTATCCTATCCTATCCTCTATCCTATCATATCCTCTATCCTAACCTTTCCTCTATCCTATCCTATCCTCTATCCTATCCTATCCTCTATCCTACAATATCCTCTATCCTATCCTATCCTCTATCCTATCCTATCCTCTATCCTATCCTATCCTCTATCCTATCCTATCCTCTATCCTATCCTATCCTCTATCCTATCCTATCCTCTATCCTATCCTATTCCTCTATCGTATCCTATCCTCTATCCTATCCTATCCTCTATCCTATCCTATCCTCTATCCTATCCTATCCTCTATCCTATCTTATCCTCTATCCTATCCTCTCCTCTATCCTATCCTATCCTCTATCCTATCCTATCCTCTATCCTATCCTATCCTCTATCCTACCCTACCCTCAATCCTATCCAATCCCTATCCTATCCTCCCCTCTATCCTATCCTATCCTCTATCCTATCCTTACTCTATCGTATCAATCCTCTATCCTATCCTATCCTCTATCCTATCCTATCCTCTATCCTATCCTATCCTCTATCCTATCCTACCCTCTATCCTATCCTATCCTCTATCCTATCCTATCCCTATCCTATCATATCCTCTATACTATCCTAACCTCTATCCTATCCTATCCTCTATCCTATCCTATCCTCTCTCCTATCCTATCCTCTATCCTATCCTTTCCTCTATCCTATCCTATCCTCTATCCTATCCTATCCTCTATCCTATTCCTATCCTCTATCCTATCCTATCCTCTATCCTATCCTATCCTCTATCCTATCCTATCCTCTATCCTATCCTATCCTCTATCCTATCCTATCCTCTATCCTATCCTATCCTCTATCCTATCCTATCCTCTATCCTATCCTATCCTCTATCCTATCCTATCCTCTATCCCTATCCTATCCTCTATCCTATCCTATCCTCTATCCTATCCTATCCTCTATCCTACAATATCCTCTATCCTATTCCTATCCTCTATCCTATCCTATCCTCTATCCTATCCTATCCTCTATCCTATCCTATCCTCTATCCTATCCTATCCTCTATCCTATCCTATCCTCTATCCTATCCTATCCTGTCCTATCCTCTATCCTACCTATCCTATCCTCTATCCTATCCTATCCTCTATCCTATCCTATCCTCTATCCTATCGTATCCTCTATCCTATCCTATCCTCTATCCTATCCTACACCCTCTATCCTATTCCTATCCTCTATCCTACCCTATACTCTATCTTATCCTATCCTCTATCCTATCCTATCCTATCCTCTATCCTATCCTATCCTCTATCATATCGTATCCTCTATCCTATCCTATCCTCTAACCTATAATATCCTCTATCCTATCCTATTCTCTAACCTATCCTATCCTCTATTCTATCCTATCCTGTATCCTATCCAAATTCTACACTACCCTCTATCCTATCCTATCCTATCCTCTATCCTATCCAATCCTCTATCCTATCCTATCCTCTATCCTATCCTATCCTCTATCCTATCCCATGCTCCATACTATCCTAACCTCTATCCTATCCCATCCTCCATACTATCCTAACCTCTATCCTATCCCATCCTCCATACTATCCTAACCTCTATCCTATCCTATCCTCTATCCTATCCTATCCTCTATCCTATCCTATCCTCTATCCTATCCTATCCTCTATCCTATCCTATCCTCTATCCTATCCTATTCTCTATCCTATCCTATCCTCTATTCTATCCTATCCTGTATCCTATCCAATCCTCTATCCTATCCTATCTCTATCCTATCCTATCCTCTATCCTATCCTATCCTCTATCCTATCCCATGCTCCATACTATCCTAACCTCTATCCTATCCTATCCTCTATCCTATCCTATCCTCTATCCTACAATATCCTCTATCCTATCCTATCCTCTATCCTATCCCATCCTCCATACTATCCCAACCTCTATCCTATCCTATCCTCTATCCTATCCAATCCTCTATCCTATCCTATCCTCTATCCTATCCTATCCTCTATCCTATCCTATCCTCTATCCTATCCTATCCTCTATCCTATCCTATTCTCTATCCTATCCTATCCTCTATTCTATCCTATCCTGTATCCTATCCAAATTCTACACTACCCTCTATCCTATCCTATCCTATCCTCTATCCTATCCAATCCTCTATTCCTATCCTATCCTCTATCCTATCCTATCCTCTATCCTATCCTATCCTCTATCCTATCCCATGCTCCATACTATCCTAACCTCTATCCTATCCTATCCTCTATCCTATCCTATCCTCTATGCTACAATATCCTCTATCCTATCCTATCCTCTATCCTATCCCTTCCTCCATACTATCCTAACCTCTATCCTATCCTATCCTCTATCCTATCCTATCCTCTATCCTATCCTATACTCTATCCTATCCTATTCTCTATCCTATCCTATCCTCTATTCTATCCTATCCTGTATCCTATCCAAATTCTACACTACCCTCTATCCTATCCTATCCTATCCTCTATCCTATCCAATCCTCTATCCTATCCTATCCTCTATCCTCTCCTCTCCTCTATCCTATCCTATCCTCGATCCTATCCTATCCTCTATCCTATCCTATCCTCTATCCTACAATATCCTCTGTCCTATCCTATCCTCTATCCTACATTATCCTCTATCCTATCCTATCCTCTATCCTATCCTCTCCTCTATCCTATCCTATCCTCTATCCTATCCTATCCTCTATCCTATCCTATCCTCTATCCTATCCTATCCTCTATCCTATCCTATCCTCTATCCTATCCTATCCTCTATCCTATCCTCTATCCTATCCTATCTCTATCCTATCCTATCCTCTATCCTACCTATCCTCTATCCTATCCTATCCTCTATCCTATCCTATCCTCTATCCTATCCTATCCTCTATCCTATCCTATCCTCTATCCTATCCTATCTTCTATCCTATCATATCCTCTATCCTATCCTATCCTCTATCCTATCCTATCCTCTATCCTATCCTATCCTCTATCCTATCCTATCCTCTATCCTATCCTATCGTCTATCCTATCCTATCCTCTATCCTATCCTATCCTCTATCCTATCCTATCCTATCCTCTATCCTATCCTCTCCTCTATCCTATCCTATCTCTCCTCTATCCTATCCTATCCTCTATCCTATCCTATCCTCTATCCTATCCTATCCTCTATCCTATCCTCTCCTCTATCCTATCCTATCCTCTATCCTATCCTATCCTCTATGCTACAATATCCTCTATCCTATCCTATCCTCTATCCTATCCCTTCCTCCATACTATCCTAACCTCTATCCTATCCTATCCTCTATCCTATCCTATCCTCTATCCTATCCTCTCCTCTATCCTATCCTATCCTATCCTCTATCCTATCCTATCCTCTATCCTATCCTATCCTCTATCCTATCCTATCCTCTATCCTATCCTCTCCTCTATCCTATCCTATCCTCTATCCTATCCTATCGTCTATCCTATCCTAGATCCTATTATATCCTCTATCCTACAATATCCTCTATCCTATCCTATCCTCTATCCTATCCTATCATCTATCCTATCCTATCCTCTATCCTATCCTATACTCTATCCTATCCTATCCTCTATCCTACAATATCCTCTATCCTATCCTATCCTCTATCCTAACCTATCCTCTATCCTATCCAAAACCCTATCCTATCCTCTATCCCATCCTATACTCAATCCTAGCCTATACTGTATTATAGCCTATCCTCTTCCTATCCTCTATCATATCGTATCCTCTATCCTATCCTATCCTCTAACCTATAATATCCTCTATCCTATCCTATTCTCTATCCTATCCTATCCTCTATTCTATCCTATCCTGTATCCTATCCAAATTCTACCCTACCCTCTATCCTATCCTATCCTCTATCCTATCCTATCCTCTACCCTATCCCATCCTCCATACTATCCTAACCTCTATCCTATCCTATCCTCTATCCTACAATATCCTCTATCCTATCCTATCAACTATGCTATCCTATCCTCTATCCTATCCTATCCTCTATCCTATCCTATCCTCTATCCTATACTATCCTCTATCCTATCCTATTCTCTATCCTATCCTATCCTCTATTCTATCCTATCCTGTATCCTATCCAAATTCTACCCTACCCTCTATCCTATCCTATCCTCTATCCTATCCTATCCTCTATCCTATCCTATCCTATCCTATCCTCTATCCTATCCTATCCTATCCTTTCCTCTATCCCATCCTATACTCAATCCTATCCTATACTGTATTATATCCTATCCTCTTTCCTATCCTCTATCGTATCATATCCTCTATCCTATCCTATCCTCTACCCTAAAATATCCTCTATCCTATCCTATTCTCTATCCTATCCTATACTCTATCCTATCCTATCCTCTATCCTATCCCATCCTCTATCCTATCCTATCCTCTATCCTATCCTATCCTCTATCCTATCCTATCCTCTATCCTATCCTATCCTCTATCCTATCCTATCCTCTATCCTATCCTATCCTATCCTCTATCCTATCCTAGATCCTATTATATCCTCTATCTACAATATCCTCTATCCTATCCTATCATCTATGCTATCCTATCCTCTATCCTATCCTATCCTCTATCCTATCCTATCCTCTATCCTATACTATCCTCTATCCTATCCTATCCTCTTTCCTATCCTATCCTCTATCCTATCCTATCCTATCCTCTATCCTATCCTATCCTCTATCCTATCCTATCCTCTATCCTATCCTATCCTCTATCCTATCCTATCCTCTATCCTATCCTATCCTCTATCCTATCCTATCCTCTATCCTATCCTATCCTCTATCCTATCCTATCCTCTATCCTATCCTATCCTCTATCCTATCCTATCCTCTATCCTATCCTATCCTCTATCCTATCCTATCCTATCCTCTATCCTATCCTATCCTCTATCCTATCCTATCCTATCCTTTCCTCTATCCCATCCTATACTCAATCCTATCCTATACTGTATTATATCCTATCCTCTTTCCTATCCTCTATCGTATCATATCCTCTATCCTATCCTATCCTCTACCCTATAATATCCTCTATCCTATCCTATTCTCTATCCTATCCTATACTCTATCCTATCCTATCCTCTATCCTATCCTATCCTCTATCCTATCCTCTCCTCTATCCTATCCTATCCTATCCTCTATCCTATCCTATCCTCTATCCTATCTATCCTCTATCCTATCCTCTCCTCTATCCTATCCTATCCTCTATCCTATCCTATCCTCTATCCTATCCTATCCTCTATCCTATCCTATCCTCTATCCTATCCTATCCTCTATCCTATCCTATCCTCTATCCTATCCTATCCTCTATCCTATCCTATCCTCTATCCTATCCTATCCTCTATCCTATCCTATCCTCTATCCTATCCTATCCTCTATCCTCTATCCTATCCTATCCTCTATCCTATCCTATCCTCTATCCTATCCTATCCTCTATCGTATCATATCCTCTATCCTGTCCTATCCTCTATCCTATCCTATCCTCTATCCTATCCTATCCTCTATCCTATCCTATCCTCTATCCTATCCTATCCTCTATCCTATCCTATCCTCTATCCTATCCTATCCTCTATCCTATCCTATCCTCTATCCTATCCTATCCTCTATCCTATCCTATCCTCTATCCTATCCTATCCTCTATCCTATCCTATCCTCTATCCTACCCTATCCTCTATCCTATCCTATCCTCTATCCTATCCTATCCTCTATCTTATCCTATCCTCTATCCTATCCTATCCTCTATCCTATCCTATACTCTATCCTATCCTCTATCCTATCCTCTATCCTATCCTATCCTATCCTATCCTCTATCCTATCCTATCCTATCCTATCCTCTATCACATCCTATACTCAATCCTATCCTATACTGATTATATCCTATCCTCTTTCCTATCCTATCCTCTATCCTATCCTATACTCTATCCTATCCTATCCTCTATCCTATCCTATCCTATCCTATCCTCTATCCCATCCTATACTCAATCCTATCCTATACTGTATTATATCCCATCCTCTTTCCTATCCTATCCTCTTCCTATCCTCTCCTCTATCCTATCCTATCCTATCCTCTATCCTATCCTATCCTCTATCCTATCCTATCCTCTATCCTATCCTATCCTCTATCCTATCCTATCCTATCCTATCCTCTATCCTATCCTATCCTCTATCCTATCCTATCCTCTATCCTATCCTATCCTCTATCCTATCCTATCCTCTATCCTATCCTATCCTCTATCCTATCCTATCCTCTGTCCTATCCTATCCTCTATCCTATCCTATCCTCTATCCTATCCTTATCCTATCCTATCCTCTATCATATCCTATCCTCTATCCTATCCTATCCTATCCTATCCTCTATCCCATCCTATACTCAATCCTATCCTATGCTGTATTATATCCTATCCTCTTTCCTATCCTATCCTCTATCCTATCCTATACTCTATCCTATCCTATCCTCTATCCTATCCTATCCTATCCTATCCTCTATCCCATCCTATACTCAATCCTATCCTATACTGTATTATATCCTATCGTCTTTCCTATCCTATCCTCTATCCTATCCTATACTCTATCCTATCCTATCCTCTATCCTACAATATCCTCTATCCTATCCTATCCTCTATCCTAACCTATCCTATATCCTATCCAAAACCCTATCCTATCCTCTATCCCATCCTATACTCAATCCTATCCTATACTGTATTATATCCTATCCTCTTTCCCATCCTCTATCATATCGTATCCTCTATCCTATCCTATCCTCTAACCTATAATATCCTCTATCCTATCCTATTCTCTATCCTATCCTATCCTCTATTCTATCCTATCCTGTATCCTATCCAAATTCTACCCTACCCTCTATCCTATCCTATCCTATCCTCTATCCTATCCAATCCTCTATCCTATCCTATCCTCTATCCTATCCTCTCCTCTATCCTATCCTATCCTCGATCCTATCCTATCCTCTATCCTATCCTATCCTCTATCCTATCCTATCCTCTACCCTATCCCATCCTCCATACTATCCTAACCTCTATCCTATCCTATCCTCTATCCTATCCTCTCCTCTATCCTATCCTATCCTGTCCTCTATCCTATCCTATCCTCTATCCTATCCTATCCTCTATCCTATACTATCCTCTATCCTATCCTATCCTCTATCCTATCCTATCCTCTATCCTATCCAATACCCTATCGTATCCTCTATCCCATCCTATACTTAATCCTATCCTATACTGTATTATATCTTATCCTCTTTCCTATCCTCTATCATATCGTATCCTCTATCCTATCCTATCCTCTATCCTATCCTATCCTCTATTCTATCCTGTCCTGTATCCTATCCAAATTCTACCCTACCCTCTATCCTATCCTATAATGTATCCTATACTATCCTATCCTCTATTATATCCTATCCTCTATCCTATCCTATCCTCTATCCTATCCTCCCCGCTATCCTATCCTATCCTCTATCCTATCCTATCCCCTTTCCTATCCTATCCTCTATCCTATCCTACCCTCTATCCTATCCTATCCTCTATCCTATCCTATACTCTATCCTATCCTATTCTCTATCGTATCGTATCCTCTATCCTATCCTATCCTCTATCCTATCCTATCCTCTATCCTATCCTATCCTCTATCCTATCCTACCCTCTATCCTATCCTATCCTCTATCCTATCCTATCCTCTATCCTATCCTATCCTCTATACTATCCTAACCTCTATCGTATCCAGTCCTCTATCCTATCCTATCCTCTATCCTATCCTCTCCTCTATCCTATCCTTTCCTCTATCCTATCCTATCCTCTATCCTATCCTATCCTCTATCCTATCCTATCCTCTATCCTATCCCATCCTCCATACTATCCTAACCTCTATCCTATCCTATCCTGTATCCTATCCTATCCTCTATCCTATCCTATCCTCTATCCTACAATATCCTCTATCCTATCCTATCCTCTATCCTATCCTATCCTCTATCCTATCCTATCCTCTATCCTATCCTATCCTCTATCCTATCCTCTATCCTATCCTCTATCCTATCCTATCCTCTATCCTATCCTATCCCCTATCCTATCCTATCCTCTATCCTATCCTATCCTCTATATTATCCTATCCTCTATCCTATCCTATCCTCTATCCTATCCTATCCTCTATCCTATCCTATCCTCTATCCTACCCTATCCTATCCTATATCCTATTATATCCTCTATCCTACAATATCCTCTATCCTATCCTATCCTCTATCCTATCCTATCCTCTATCCTATCCTATCCTCTATTCTATCGTATCCGCTATCGTATCCTATCCTCTATCCTATCCTATCCTCTATCCTATCCTATCCTCTATCCTATCCTATCCTCTATCCTATAATATCCTCTATCCTATCCTATCCTCTATCCTATCATATCCTCTATCCTATCCTATCCTCTATCCTATCCAATACCCTATCCTATCCTCTATCCCATCCTATACTCAATCCTATCCTATACTGTATTATATCCTATCCTCTTTCCTATCCTCTATCATATCGTATCCTCTATCCTATCCTATCCTCTACACTATCCTATCCTCTATCCTATCCTAACCTCTATCCTATCCTATCCTCTATCCTATCCTATCCACTATCCTATCGAATACCCTATCCTATCCTCTATCCCATCCTATACTCAATCCTATCCTATACTGTATTATATCCTATCCTCTTTCCTATCCTCTATCGTATCATATCCTCTATCCTATCCTATCCTCTATCCTATCCTATCCTCTATCCTATCCTATCCTCTATCCTATCCTCTATCCTATCCTCTATCCTATCCTCTATCCTATCCTATCCTCTATCCTATCCTATCCTCTATCCTATCCTATCCTCTATCCTATCCTATCCTCTATCCTATCCTATCCTCTATCCTATCCTATCCTCTATCCTATCCTATCCTCTATCCTATCCTATCCTCTATCCTATCCTATCCTCTATCCTATCCTATCCTCTATCCTATCCTATCCTCTATCCTATCCTATCCTCTATCCTATCCTATCCTCTATCCTATCCTATCCTCTATCCTATCCAATACCCTATCGTATCCTCTATCCCATCTTATACTCAATCCTATCCTATACTGTATTATATCCTATCCTCTTTCCTATCCTCTATCCTATCCTATCCTCTATCCTATCCAATGCCCTATCCTATCCTATCCTCTATCCTATCCTATCCTCTATACTATCCTAACCTCTATCCTATCCTATCCTCTATCCTATCCTATCCTCCATCCTATCCTATCCTCTATCCTATCCTATCCTCTATCCTATCCTATCCTCTATCCTACAATATCCTCTATCCTATCCTATCCTCTATCCTATCCTATCCTCTATCCTATCCTATCCTCTATCCTATCCTATCCTCTATCCTATCCTATCCTCTATCCTATCCTATCCTCTATCCTATCCTATCCTCTATCCTATCCTATCCTCTATCCTATCCTATCCTCTATCCTATCCTATCCTCTATCCTATCCTATCCTCTATCCTATCCTATCCTCTATCCTATCCTATCCTCTATCCTATCCTATCCTCTATCCTATCCTATCCTCTATCCTATCCTCTATTCTATCCTATCCTCTATCCAATCCTATCCTCTATCCTATCCTATCCTCTATCCTATCATATCCTCTATCCTATCCTATCCTCTATCCTACAATATCCTCTATCCTATCCTGTCCTCTATCCTATCCTATCCTCTATCCTATCCTATCCTCTATCCTATCCTATCCTCTATCCTATCCTATCCTCTATCCTATCCTATCCTCTATCCTATCCTATCCTCTATCCTATCCTCTATTCTATCCTATCCTCTATCCAATCCTATCCTCTATCCTATCCTATCCTCTATCCTATCATATCCTCTATCCTATCCTATCCTCTATCCCATCCTATACTCAATCCTATCCAATGCTGTATTATATCCTAACCTCTATCCTATCCTATCCTCTATCCTATCCTATCCTATCCTCTATCCTATCCTATCCTCTATCCTATCCTATCCTCTATCCTATCCTATCCTCTATCCTATCCTATCCTCTATCCTATCCTATCCTCTATCCTATCCTATCCTCTATCCTAACCTTTCCTCTATCCTATCCTATCCTCTATCCTACAATATCCTCTATCCTATGCTATCCTCTATCCTATCCTGTCCTCTTGCATATCCTATCCTCTATCCTATCCTATCCTCTTTCCTATCCAATCCGCTATCCTATCCTCTATCCCATCCTATACTCAATCCTATCCTATACTGTATTGTATCCTATCCTCTTTCCTATTCTCTAACATATCGCATCCTCTATATTATCCTATCCTCTATCCTATCCTATCCTCTATCCTACCCTATCCTCTATCCTATCCTGTCCTCTATCGTATCCTATCCTCTATCCTATCCTATCCTCTATCCTACATTATCTCTATCCTATCCTATCCTCTATCCTATCCTATCCTCTATCCTATCCTACCCTCTATCCTATCCTATCCTCTATCCTATCCTATCCTCTATCCTATCCTATCCTCTATACTATCCTAACCTCTATCCTATCCTATCCTCTGTCCTATCCTATCCTCTATCCTATCCTATCCCCTATCCTAACCTTTCCTCTATCCTATCCTATCCTCTATCCTACAATATCCTCTATCCTATGCTATCCTCTATCCTATCCTGTCCACTTGCCTATCCTATCCTCTATCCTATCCTATCCTCTTTCCTATCCAATACCCTATCCTATCCTCTATCCCATCCTATACTCAATCCTATCCTATACTGTATTGTATCCTATCCTCTTTCCTATTCTCTAACATATCGCATCCTCTATATTATCCTATCCTCCATCCTATCCTATCCTCTATCCTACCCTATCCTCTATCCTATCCTGTCCTCTATCGTATCCTATCCTCTATCCTATCCTATCCTCTATCCTACATTATCTCTATCCTATCCTATCCTCTATCCTAACCTATCCTCTATCCTATCCAAAACCCTATCCTATCCTCTATCCCATCCTATACTCAATCCTATCCAATACTGTATTATATCCTATCCTCTTTCCTATCCTCTATCATATCGTATCCTCTATCCTATCCTATCCTCTACCCTATCATATCCTCTATCCTATCCTATTCTCTATCCTATCCTATCCTCTATTCTATCCTATCCTGTATCCTATCGAAATTCTACCCTACCCTCTATCCTATCCTATACTATCCTCTATCGTATCCAATCCTCTATCCTATCCTATCCTCTATCGTATCCAATCATCTATCCTATCCTATCCTCTATCCTATCCTCTCCTCTATCCTATCCTCTCCTCTATCCTATCCTATCCTCTATCCTATCCTATCCTCTATCCTATCCTATCGTCTATCCTATCCCATCCTCCATACTATCCTAACCTCTATCCTATCCGATCCTCTATCCTATCCTATCCTCTATCCTATCCTATCCTCTATCCTACAATATCCTATATCCTATCCTATCCTCTATCCTATCCTATCCTCTATCCTATCCTATCCTCTATCCTATCCTATCCTCTTTCCTATCCTCTCCTCTATCCTATCCTATCCTATCCTCTATCCTATCCTATCCTCTATCCTATCCTATCCTCTATCCTATCCTATCCTCTATCCTATCCTATCCTATCCTATCCTCTATCCTATCCTATCCTCTATCCTATCCTATCCTCTATCCTATCCTATCCTCTATCCTATCCTATCCTCTATCCTATCCTATCCTCTGTCCTATCCTATCCTCTATCCTATCCTATCCTCTATCCTATCCTCTATCCTATCCTCTATCCTATCCTATCCTATCCTATCCTCTATCATATCCTATCCTATCCTCTATCATATCCTATCCTCTATCCTATCCTATCCTATCCTATCCTCTATCCCATCCTATACTCAATCCTATCCTATGCTGTATTATATCCTATCCTCTTTCCTATCCTATCCTCTATCCTATCCTATCCTCTATCCTATCCTATCCTCTATCCAATACTATCCTCTATCCTATAATATCCTCTATCCTATCCAATACCCTATCCTATCCTCTATCCCATCCTATACTCAATCCTATCCTATACTGTATTATATCCTATCCTCTTTCCTATCCTCTATCATACCGTATCCTCTATCCTATCCTATCCTCTACCCTATCCTATCCTCTATCCTATCCTAACCTCTATCCTATCCTATCCTCTACCCTATAATATCCTCTATCCTATCCTATTCTCTATCCTATCCTATACTCTATCCTATCCTATCCTCTATTCTATCCTATCCTCTATCCTATCCTATCCTCTATCCTATCCTCTCCTCTATCCTATCCTATCCTATCCTCTATCCTATCCTATCCTCTATCCTATCCTATCCTCTATCCTATCCTATCCTCTATCCTATCCTATCCTCTATCCTATTGAATACCCTATCCTATCCTCTATCCCATCCTATACTCAATCCTATCCTATACTGTATTATATCCTATCCTCTTTCCTATCCTCTATCGTATCATATCCTCTATCCTATCCTATCCTCTACCCTATAATATCCTCTATCCTATCCTATTCTCTATCCTATCCTATACTCTATCCTATCCTATCCTCTATCTTATCCTATTCTCTATCCTATCCTATACTCTATCCTATCCTATCCTCTATTCTATCCTATCCTCTATCCTATCCTACCCTCTATCCTATCCTCTCCTCTATCCTATCCTATCCTATCCTCTATCCTATCCTATCCTCTATCCTATCCTATCCTCTATCCTATCCTATCCTCTATCCTATAATATCATCTATCCTATACTATTCTCTACCCTATCCTATCCTCTATCTTTTAATATCATCTATCCTATACTATTCTCTATCCTATCCTATCCTCTATCCTATAATATCATCTATCCTATACTATTCTCTATCCGATCCTATCCTCTATCCTATCCTATCCTCTATCCTATCCTATCCTCTATCCTATCCCATCCTCTATCCTATCCTATCCCCTATCCTATCCTATCCTCTATCCTATCCTATCCTCTATATTATCCTATCCTCTATCCTATCCTATCCTCAATCCTACCCTTTCCTCTATCCTATCCTATACTATATCCTATTATATCCTCTATCCTACAATATCCTCTATCCTATCCTATCCTCTATCCTATCCTATCCTCTATCCTATCGTATCCTCTATCGTATCCTATCCTCTATCCTATCCTATCCTCTATCCTATCCTATCCTCTATCCTATCCTATCCTCTATCCGATCCTATCCTCTATCCTATCCTATTCTCTATCCTATCCTCTATCCTATCCTATCCTCTACCGTATCCTATCCTCTATCCTATCCAATCCCCTATCCTATCCTCTATCCTATCCTATCCTCTATCCTATCGTATCCTCTATCGTATCCTATCCTCTATCCTATCCTATCCTCTATCCTATAATATCCTCTATCCTATCCTATCCTCTATCCTATCCTATCCTCTATCCTATCCTATCCTCTATCCTATCCTATCCTCTATCCTATCCTATCCTCTATCCTATCCTATCCTCTATCCTATCCTATCCTCTATCCTATCCTATCCTCTATCCTATCCTATCCTCTATCCAATACTATCCTCTATCCTATAATATCCTCTATCCTATCCAATACCCTATCCTATCCTCTATCCCATCCTATACTCAATCCTATCCTATACTGTATTATATCCTATCCTCTTTCCTATCCTCTATCATACCGTATCCTCTATCCTATCCTATCCTCTACCCTATCCTATCCTCTATCCTATCCTAACCTCTATCCTATCCTATCCTCTACCCTATAATATCCTCTATCCTATCCTATTCTCTATCCTATCCTATACTCTATCCTATCCTATCCTCTATTCTATCCTATCCTCTATCCTATCCTATCCTCTATCCTATCCTCTCCTCTATCATATCCTATCCTATCCTCTATCCTATCCTATCCTCTATCCTATCCTATCCTCTATCCTATCCTATCCTCTATCCTATTGAATACCCTATCCTATCCTCTATCCCATCCTATACTCAATCCTATCCTATACTGTATTATATCCTATCCTCTTTCCTATCCTCTATCGTATCATATCCTCTATCCTATCCTATCCTCTACCCTATAATATCCTCTATCCTATCCTATTCTCTATCCTATCCTATACTCTATCCTATCCTATCCTCTATCTTATCCTATTCTCTATCCTATCCTATACTCTATCCTATCCTATCCTCTATTCTATCCTATCCTCTATCCTATCCTATCCTCTATCCTATCCTCTCCTCTATCCTATCCTATCCTATCCTCTATCCTATCCTATCCTCTATCCTATCCTATTCTCTATCCTATCCTATCCTCTATCCTATCCTCTCCTCTATCCTATCCTATCCTCTATCCTATCCTATCCTATCCTGTATCCTATCCAAATTCTACCCTACCCTCTATCCTATCCTATCCTATCCTCTATCGTATCCAATCCTCTATCCTATCCTATCCTCTATCCTATCCTCTCCTCTATCCTATCCTATCCTCTATCCTATCCTATCCTCTATCCTATCCTATCCTCTATCCTATCCTATCCTCTATCCTATCCTATCCTCTATCCTATCCTATCCTCTATCCTATCCTCTCCTCTATCCTATCCTATCCTATCCTCTATCCTATCCTATCCTCTATCCTATCCTATTCTCTATCCTATCCTATCCTCTATCCTATCCTCTCCTCTATCCTATCCTATCCACTATCCTATCCTATCCTATCCTGTATCCTATCCAAATTCTACCCTACCCTCTATCCTATCCTATCCTATCCTCTATCGTATCCAATCCTCTATCCTATCCTATCCTCTATCCTATCCTCTCCTCTATCCTATCCTATCCTCTATCCTATCCTATCCTCTATCCTATCCTATCCTCTATCCTATCCTATCCTCTATCCTATCCTATCCTCTATCCTATCCTATCCTCTATCCTATCCTATCCTCTATCCTATCCTATCCTCTATCCTATCCTATCCTCTATCCTATCCTATCCTCTATCCTATCCTCTATCCTATCCTCTATCCTATCCAATCCTCTATCCTGTCCTCTATCCTCTATCCTATCCTATCCTATCCTCTATACTATCCTCTATCCTATCCTCTATCCTATCCAATCCCCTATCCTATCCTCTATCCTGTCCTATCCTCTATCGAATACTATTCTCTATCCTATCCTCTACCCTATCCTATCCTCTATCCTATCCTCTCCTCTATACTACCCAATAACCTATCCTATCCTCTATCCGATCCTATCCTCTATCCTATCCTATTCTCTATCCTATCCTCTATCCTATCCTATCCTCTACCCTATCCTATCCTCTATCCTGTCCAATCCCCAATCCTATCCTCTATCCTGTCCTATCCTCTATCCTATACTTTTCTCTATCCTATCCTCTACCCTATCCTATCCTCTATCCTATCCTATCCTCTATCCTATAATATCCTCTATCCTATAATATCATCTATCCTATACTATTCTCTATCCTATCCTATCCTCTATCTTTTAATATCATCTATCCTATACTATTCTCTATCCTATCCTATCCTCTATCCTATAGTATCATCTATCCGATCCTATCCTCTATCCTATCCTATCCTCTATCCTATCCTATCCTCTATCCTATCCTATCCTCTATCCTATCCTATCCCCTATCCTATCCTCTACGTTATCCTATCCTCTATCCTATCCTATCCTCTATCCTACCCTATCCTCTATCCTATCCTATCCTATATCCTACAATATCCTCTATCCTATCCTATCCTCTATCCTATCCTATCCTCTATCCTATCCTATCCTCTATCCTATCCTATCCTCTATCCTATCCTATCCTCTATCCTATCCTATCCTCTATCCTATCCTATCCTCTATCCTATCCTATCCTCTATCCTATCCTATCCTCTATCCTATCCTATCCTCTATCCTATCCTATCCTCTATCCTATCCTATCCTCTATCCTATCCTATCCTCTATCCTATCCTATCCTCTATCCTATCCTATCCTCTATCCTATCCTATCCTCTATCCTATCCTATCCTCTATCCTATCCTATCCTCTATCCTATCCTATCCTCTATCCTATCCTATCCTCTATCCTATCCTATCCTCTATCCTATCCTATCCTCTATCCTATCCTATCCTCTATCCTATCCTATCCTCTATCCTATCCTATCCTCTATCCTATCCTATCCTCTATCCTATCCTATCCTCTATCCTATCCTATCCTCTATCCTATCCTATCCTCTATCCTATACTATCCTCTATCCTATCCTATCCTCTATCCTATCCAATACCCTATCCTATCCTCTATCCCATCCCATACTCAATCCTATCCTATACTGTATTATATCCTATCCTCTTTCCTATCCTCTATCATATCGTATCCTCTATCCTATCCTATCCTCTACCCAATCCTATCCTCTATCCTATCCTAACCTCTATCCTATCCTATCCTCTATCCTATCCTATCCTCTATCCTATCGAATACCCTATCCTATCCTCTACCCTATAATATCCTCTATCCTATCCTATTCTCTATCCTATCCTATCCTCTATCCTATCCTATCCTCTATCCTATCCTATCCTCTATCCTATCCTACCCTCTATCCTATCCTATTCTCTATCCTATCCTATCCTCTATCCTATCCTATCCTTTATACTATCCTAACCTCTATCCTATCCTATCCTCTGTCCTATCCTATCCTCTATCCTATCCTATCCTCTATCCTAACCTGTAACCGTGTCGGTTACATACACATATACCGCACGTATCGGTCGGCGATACGACCCCACCACCGTACCATACTACGTTGTTCGCGAGTCCGGAGATAGTGAGGGATCGCGAGATATCGCGATCCTTGTCGAGTTGCGCACGCATCGATCCCCACTCGATAATGATCGAAGGAGGTCGATGCGAGCCAGCGATCGAACACTCTACGTCTGGAAGCGGTCCGAGAAACACGCGTTTAAGAATTGTGTCTGTTCGACGAAACACGGTACCCGTTCGAGGAGTCAAACCGACTCGGCAGAGCAAGGCAAACCGTCCTTCCTGCTCTCAACGCGTACGCGCCTCAAACCGAGGAGTCACGAGCGCAAACCGCGCCGTGGCACTGTCAAAACGTTTTATATAAAGCTCCGTGACTCTCGGACGTGACCGCGTAGTAGTCCAACGAAATTACATAATTTTCACTCGCCTAAAGATTGATCGAGAAATGTTTAATTATCAATTCCGAGGTGAAGAATTACTAGTGTCAGTGTAGATTACTTGCAGCGAGCAAGTCGCGAGTACCATTTAGGAGCGACGGCGTATGGAAGGCGCCGTGTGTCGGTACGACACGATTTTGTAAAATTTAGAGAACTGCTTCGCGAAGAGATAGAAACGCGTCGCGAAGCGTGCGATTATTGCGTCGAACAGACACAGTAGATTCACTTCGTCCTTCAAATATAAATATTAGTATAGGGTACGTATAAGTATCGTTTCAAAGATACGGTACGTACTATACGGGTCGAAGCGAGACAGTCAATCATCGCATGATCGCGGTGGTTCTTCCGAAACCTCAACAGAGCGTACTCTGAGGCTACGAAACGTACCAAAGGGTAAACTCCTGGGTTCCGAGGGACTGCCGAGGTTTTCTGTGAGTCTCGTCTGGATCGAGACTATTTCACTTCGCACAATCAGGGTTTTTCTGCCGTGACCTTAATCGAGGGTACTCCGAGGCCACGCACCGTGCCAGAGGGTACTCTTCTGGGTCCCGTGGAATTACCGAGGTTTGGTGTGGGTCTCGACCAGATTCGAGGCGATTGTACTTCGTACGATCGCGGCTACTCTGTCGTGACCTTATCAGAGCTTGCTCCGGGGCCACGTATCGTGCCGAAGGGTAGACTCCTGGGTCCCGTCGAGCGACCGAGGTTTAGTGCGAGTCTCCCCCGAATCGGTACGAAAGAGCATCGCACAATCCCGAGTATTCTGTCGTGACCTTTGTCCGAGATCACTCCGAGGCCACGTATCGTGCCAAAGGGTGAACTTATAGGTCCCGTGGAATAATCGAGGTTTAGTGCACGTCTCTACAGAATCGAGACGATCGCGCCTTGCACGATCGAGGACACTCTGCCGTGACCAGTATCCGAGAATACTCCGAGGCCATGTATCATGCCAAAGGGTAGACTCGTGCGTCCCGTGGAGTGACCGAGGTTTAGTGTGCGTCTCCACTCAGGCCACTTGTCCGAACATCGTCCAGGTGCCTGGATGGTCTGACGGGTACGACGTCGTTCGATCGCGGATTTCGGGTCAGATAGGAGCGATCGGACTTTGCACGGTCACTGACACTCTGCCGCCGTCTCGCCCGAGACTGCGTGGAGGCCACGATTACGTGCCGAAGAGCAGAATCATTGGAAGCGTGGAGTGACGGCGATTTCGTGTTTGTCTCCATCCTGATCACTCGTACGATTATCCGGCCGAGTGTAGGGACGGTCAGACGGGTCACGAACTGCTTGTCGCGGGACGCGATCCGTGCTGAGTGATTTTCTAAACCGATTCCGAAAACCGGGCGTAGAGTCGAGCGAGCGCACCGCGAGCGTTTTTCACGCGTTCATAATACTTTGTTTATGTGTCGCGAGCCGTCGGCACGGGAGGCCGACCTATTGTTCCACACGGTACCTGGAATTAACTGTATCCAAACACACACGACGGTTCTTACGAGAATATATCATCTTTTGTTACCTTATCTGGGCTACGAAAATCTCATTTAACTCGTCCATACCTCGCCGCTTTCCAGTGCCTGGAGGCACGAATCCATTCCTGCTCGCAAACGTGCAGGCTTCGAGAAATTAGGGTAGTAACCGGCCCTGCGAGACGGTTAGGGATAGTCTCGAGACGCGAAGTAGAGATACGAGTAACGGCGTACGCGAATCGGTAGAAACGGTAGGAAAGTACGGTTACAAGGCTAGGATAGGATAGAGGATCGGATAGAGGATAGGATAGGATAGAGGATAGGATAGGATAGAGGATAGGATTGGAAAGAGGGAAGGATAGGATAGAGGAGAGGATAGGATAGAGGATAGGATAGGATAGAGGATAGGATGGGATAGAGGATAGGATAGGATAGAGGATAGGATAGGTTAGAGGATAGGATAGGATAGTGGATAGGATAGGATAGAGGATAGGATAGGATAGAGGAAACGATAGGATAGAGGATCGGATAGAGGATAGGATAGGATAGAGGAAACGATAGGATAGAGGATCGGATAGAGGATAGGATAGGATAGAGGATAGGATAGGAAAGAGGGTAGGGTAGGATAGAGGAGAGGATAGGATAGAGTATAGGATAGGATAGAGGATAGGATAGGATAGAGGAAAGGATAGGATAGAGGATAGGATAGGATAGAGGATAGGATAGTATAGAGGATAGGATAGGATAGAGGATAGGATAGGATAGAGGATAGGATAGGATAGAGGATAGGATTGGAAAGAGGGTAGGATAGGATAGAGGAGAGGATAGGATAGAGGATAGGATAGGATAGAGGATAGGATAGGATAGAGGATAGGTTATAATAGAGGATAGGATAGGATAGAGGATCGGATAGAGGATAGGATAGGATAGGATAGGATAGGAAAGAGGATAGGATAGGATAGAGGATAGGATAGGATAGAGGATAGGATAGGATAGAGGATAGGATAGGATAGAGGATAGGTTATAATAGAGGATAGGATAGGAGAGAGGATCGGATAGAGGATAGGATAGGAGAGAGGATAGGGTAGGATAGAGGATAGGATAGGATAGAGGATAGGATGGGATAGAGGATAGGATAGGATAGAGGATAGGATAGGATATATGATAGGATAGGATAGAGGATAGGATAGGATAGAGGATAGGATAGGATAGAGGATAGGATAAAATAAAGGCTAGGATAGGATAGAGGATCGGATAGAGGATAGGATAGGATAGAGGATAGGATAGGATAGAGGATAGGATAGGATAGAGGATAGGATTGGAAAGAGGGTAGGATAGGATAGAGGAGAGGATAGGATAGAGGATAGGATAGGATAGAGGATAGGATAGGGTAGAGGATAGGATAGAATAGGATAGCGATAGGATAGGATAGGGGATAGGATAGGATAGAGGATAGGATAGTATAGAGTATAGGATAGGATAGATGATAGGATAGGATAGAGGATAGGATAGGATAGAGGATAGAATAGGAAAGATGATAGGATAGGATAGAGGATCGGATAGAGGATAGGATAGGATAGAGGATAGGATAAAATAAAGGCTAGGATAGGATAGAGGATCGGATAGAGGATAGGATAGGATAGAGGATAGGATAGGATAGAGGATAGGATAGGATAGAGGATAGGATTGGAAAGAGGGTAGGATAGGATAGAGGATAGGATAGGATAGATGATAGCATAGGATAGAGGATAGAATAGGATAGATGATAGGATAGGATAGAGGATCGGATGGAGGGTTGGATAGGATACAGGATAGGATAGAGGATAGGATAGAGGATAGGATAGGATAGAGGATAGGATAGGATGGAGGATAGGATAGGATAGAGGATAGGATAGGATAGAGGATAGGATAGGATAGAGGAAACGATAGGATAGAGGATCGGATAGAGGATAGGATAGGATAGAGGAAACGATAGGATAGAGGATCGGATAGAGGATAGGATAGGATAGAGGATAGGATAGGAAAGAGGGTAGGGTAGGATAGAGGAGAGGATAGGATAGAGTATAGGATAGGATAGAGGATAGGATAGGATAGAGGATAGGATAGTATAGAGGATAGGATAGGATAGAGGATAGGATAGGATAGAGGAAAGGATAGGATAGAGGATAGGATAGGATAGATGATAGCATAGGATAGAGGATAGAATAGGATAGATGATAGGATAGGATAGAGGATCGGATGGAGGGTTGGATAGGATACAGGATAGGATAGAGGATAGGATAGAGGATAGGATAGGATAGAGGATAGGATAGGATGGAGGATAGGATAGGATAGAGGATAGGATAGGATAGAGGATAGGATAGGATAGAGGAAACGATAGGATAGAGGATCGGATAGAGGATAGGATAGGATAGAGGAAACGATAGGATAGAGGATCGGATAGAGGATAGGATAGGATAGAGGATAGGATAGGAAAGAGGGTAGGGTAGGATAGAGGAGAGGATAGGATAGAGTATAGGATAGGATAGAGGATAGGATAGGATAGAGGATAGGATAGTATAGAGGATAGGATAGGATAGAGGATAGGATAGGATAGAGGAAAGGATAGGATAGAGGATAGGATAGGATAGAGGATAGGATAGTATAGAGGATAGGATAGGATAGAGGAGAGGATAGGATAGAGGATAGGATAGGATAGAGGATAATATAGAATAGGATAGAGATAGGATAGGATAGGGGATAGGATAGGATAGAGGATAGGAAATAATAGAGGATAGGATAGGATAGAGGATAGGATAGGATAGAGGATAAGATAAAATAGAGGCTAGGATAAAATAGAGGCTAGGATAGGATAGAGGATCGGATAGAGGATAGGATAGGATAGAGAATAGGATAGGATAGAGGAAAGGATAGGATAGAGGATAGGATAGGATAGAGGATAGGATAGTATAGAGGATAGGATAGGAAAGAGGGTAGGATAGGATAGAGGAGAGGATAGGATAGAGGATAGGATAGGATAGAGGATCGGATAGAGGATAGGATAGGAGAGAGGATAGGGTAGGATAGAGGATAGGATGGTTATAGAGGATAGGATGGGATAGAGGATAGGATAGGATAGAGGATAGGATAGGATATATGATAGGATAGGATAGAGGATAGGATAGGATAGAGGATAGGATAGGATAGAGGATAGGATAAAATAAAGGCTAGGATAGGATAGAGGATCGGATAGAGGATAGGATAGGATAGAGGATAGGATTGGAAAGAGGGTAGGATAGGATAGAGGAGAGGATAGGATAGAGGATAGGATAGGATAGAGGATAGGATAGAATAGGATAGAGATAGGATAGGATAGGGGATAGGATAGGATAGAGGATAGGAAATAATGGAGGATAGGATAGGATAGAGGATAGGATAGGATAGAGGATAGGATAAAATAGAGGCTAGGATAAAATAGAGGCTAGGATAGGATAGAGGATCGGATAGAGGATATGATAGGATAGAGAATAGGATAGGATAGAGGATAGGATTGGAAAGAGGGTAGGATAGGATAGAGGAGAGGATAGGATAGAGGATAGGATAGGATAGAGGATAGAATAGGATAGATGATAGGATAGGATAGAGGATCGGATAGAGGATAGGATAGGATAGAGGATGGTATAGAGGGTAGGATAGAGGATAGGATAGGATAGAGTATAGGATAGGATACGATAGAGGATAGGATAGATGATAGGATAGGATAGAGGATAGGATAGGATAGAGGATAGGATAGGATAGAGGATAGGATAGGATAGAGGATAGGATGGAGGATAGGATGGAGGATAGGATAGAGGATAGGATAGAGGATAGGATAGGATAGAGGATAGGATAGGATAGAGGTTAGGATAGGATAGAGGATAGGATAGGATAGAGGATAGGATAGGAAAGAGGGTAGGATAGGATAGAGGAGAGGATAGGATAGAGTATAGGATAGGATAGAGGATAGGATAGGATAGAGGATAGGATAGTATAGAGGATAGGATAGGAGAGAGGATCGGATAGAGGATAGGATAGGAGAGAGGATAGGGTAGGATAGAGGATAGGATAGGATAGAGGATAGGATGGGATAGAGGATAGGATAGGATAGAGGATAGGATAGGATATATGATAGGATAGGATAGAGGATAGGATAGGATAGAGGATAGGATAAAATAGAGGCTAGGATAAAATAGAGGCTAGGATAGGATAGAGGATCGGATAGAGGATAGGATAGGATAGACAATAGGATAGGATAGAGGATAGGATTGGAAAGAGGGTAGGATATGATAGAGGAGAGGATAGGATAGAGGATAGGATAGGATAGAGGATAGAATAGGATAGATGATAGGATAGGATAGAGGATCGGATAGAGGATAGGATAGGATAGAGGATGGTATAGAGGGTAGGATAGAGGATAAGATAGGATACGATAGAGGATAGGATAGATGATAGGATAGGATAGAGGATAGGATAGGGTAGAGGATAGGATAGGATAGAGGATAGGATAGGTTAGAGGATAGGATGGAGGATAGGATGGAGGATAGGATAGAGGATAGGATAGAGGATAGGATAGGATAGAGGATAGGATAGGATAGAGGATAGGATAGGATAGAGATAGGATAGGATAGGGGCTAGGATAGGATAGAGGATAGGAAATAATAGAGGATAGGATAGGATAGAGGATAGGATAGGATAGAGGATAGGATAGGATAGAGGATAGGATAGGATAGAGGATAGGATTGGAAAGAGGGTAGGATAGGATAGAGGAGAGGATAGGATAGAGGATAGGATAGGATAGAGGATAGGATGGGATAGAGGATAGGATAGAATAGAGGATAGGATAGGTTAGAGGATATGATAGGATAGTGGATAGGATAGGATAGAGGATAGGATAGGATAGAGGATAGAATAGGATAGATGATAGGATAGGATAGAGGATCGGATAGAGGATAGGATAGGATAGAGGATGGTATAGAGGGTAGGATAGAGGATAGGATAGGATACGATAGAGGATAGGATAGATGATAGGATAGGATAGAGGATAGGATAGGGTAGAGGATAGGATAGGATAGAGGATAGGATAGGTTACAGGATAGGATGGAGGATAGGATGGAGGATAGGATAGAGGATAGGATAGAGGATAGGATAGGATAGAGGATAGGATAGGATAGAGGATAGGATAGGATAGAGATAGGATAGGATAGGGGATAGGATAGGATAGAGGATAGGAAATAATAGAGGATAGGATAGGATAGAGGATAGGATAGGATAGAGGATAGGATAAAATAGAGGCTAGGATAGGATAGAGGATCGGATAGAGTATAGGATAGGATAGAGGATAGGATAGGATAGAGGATAGGATAGGATAGAGGATAGAATAGGATAGATGATAGGATAGGATAGAGGATCGGATAGAGGATAGGATAGGATAGAGGATAGGATAGGATATATGATAGGATAGGATAGAGGATAGGATAGGATAGAGGATCGGATAGGATAGAGGATAGGATAAAATAGAGGCTAGGATAGGATAGAGGATCGGATAGAGGATAGGATAGGATAGAGGATAGGATAGGATAGAGGATAGGATTGGAAAGAGGGTAGGATAGGATAGAGGAGAGGATAGGATAGAGGATAGGATAGGATAGAGGATAGGATGGGATAGAGGATAGGATAGAATAGAGGATAGGATAGGTTAGAGGATAGGATAGGATAGTGGATAGGATAGGATAGAGGATAGGATAGGATAGAGGAAACGATAGGATAGAGGATCGGATAGAGGATAGGATAGGATAGAGGAAACGATAGGATAGAGGATCGGATAGAGGATAGGATAGGATAGAGGATAGGATAGGAAAGAGGGTAGGGTAGGATAGAGGAGAGGATAGGATAGAGTATAGGATAGGATAGAGGACAGGATAGGATAGTGGATAGGATAGTATAGAGGATAGGATAGGATAGAGGATCGGATAGGATAGAGGATAGGATAGGAAAGAGGGTAGGATAGGATAGAGGAGGGGATAGGATAGAGGATAGGATAGGATAGAGGATAGGATAGGATAGAGGATAGGATAGGATAGAGGATAGGATAGGATAGAGGATAGGATAGTATAGAGGATAGGATAGGAGAGAGGATCGGTTAGAGGATAGGATAGGAGAGAGGATAGGGTAGGATAGAGGACAGGATAGGATAGAGGATAGGATGGGATAGAGGATAGGATAGGATAGAGGATAGGATAGGATATATGATAGGATAGGATAGAGGATAGGATAGGATAGAGGATAGGATAAAATAGAGGCTAGGATAAAATAGAGGCTAGGATAGGATAGAGGATCGGATAGAGGATAGGATAGGATAGAGAATAGGATAGGATAGAGGATAGGATTGGAAAGAGGGTAGGATAGGGTAGAGGAGAGGATAGGATAGAGGATAGGATAGGATAGAGGATAGAATAGGATAGATGATAGGATAGGATAGAGGATCGGATAGAGGATAGGATAGGATAGAGGATGGTATAGAGGGTAGGATAGAGGATAGGATAGGATACGATAGAGGATAGGATAGATGATAGGATAGGATAGAGGATAGGATAGGATAGAGGATAGGATAGGATAGAGGATAGGAAATAATAGAGGATAGGATAGGATAGAGGATCGGATAGAGGATAGGATAGGAGAGAGGATAGGATAGGAGAGAGGATAGGATAGGATAGAGGATAGGATAGGATAGAGGATAGGATAGGATAGAGGATAGGATAGGATAGAGGATAGGATAGGATAGAGGATAGGATAGTATAGAGGATAGGATAGGAGAGAGGATAGGATAGGATAGAAGATAGGATAGGATAGAGGATATGATAGTATAGAGGATAGGATAGGATAGAGGATAGGATAGGATAGAGGATAGGATAGGATAGAGGATAGGATAGGATAGAGGATAGGATAGGATAGAGGATAGGATAGGATAGAGGATAGGTTATAATAGAGGATAGGATAGGATAGAGGATCGGATAGAGGATAGGATAGGATAGGATAGGATGGGATAGAGGATAGGATCGGATAGAGGATAGGATAGGATAGAGGTTAGGATAGGATAGGATAGGATGGGATAGAGGATAGGATCGGATAGAGGATAGGATAGGATAGAGGATAGGATAGGAAAGAGGCTAGGATAGGATAGAGGAGAGGATAGGATAGAGGATAGGACAGGATAGAGGATAGGATAGGATAGAGGATAGGATAGTATATAGGATGGGATAGGATAGAGGATAGGATAGGATAGAGGATAGGATAGGATAGAGGATAGGATAGGATAGAGGATAGGATAGGATAGAGGATAGGATAGAATAGAGGATAGGATAGGAGAGAGGATAGGATAGGATAGAGGATAGGATAGGATAGAGGATAGGATAGTATAGAATATAGGATAGGATAGAGGATAGGATAGGGTAGAGGATAGGATAGGATAGAGGATCGGATAGAGGATAGGATAGGATACAGGATAGGATAGGATAAATGATAGCATAGGATAGAGGATAGAATAGGATAGATGATAGGATAGGATAGAGGATCGGATGGAGGGTTGGATAGGATTTGAGGATAGGATAGAGGATAGGATAGAGGATAGAATAGAAGATAGGATAGGATAGAGGATATGATAGTATAGAGGATAGGATAGGATAGAGGATAGGATAGGATAGAGGATAGGATAGGATAGAGGATAGGATAGGATAGAGGATAGGTTATAATAGAGGATAGGATAGGATAGAGGATCGGATAGAGGATAGGATAGGATAGGATAGGATGGGATAGAGGATAGGATCGGATAGAGGATAGGATAGGATAGAGGATAGGATAGTATAGAGGATAGGATAGGAGAGAGGATAGGATAGGATAGAGGATAGGATAGGATAGAGGATAGGATAGGATAGAGGATAGGATAGTATAGAATATAGGATAGGATAGAGGATAGGATAGGGTAGAGGATAGGATAGGATAGAGGATCGGATAGAGGATAGGATAGGATACAGGATAGGATAGGAGAGATGATAGCATAGGATAGAGGATAGAATAGGATAGATGATAGGATAGGATAGAGGATCGGATGGAGGGTTGGATAGGATAGAGGATAGGATAGAGGATAGGATAGAGGATAGAATGGAAGATAGGATAGGATAGAGGATATGATAGTATAGAGGATAGGATAGGATAGAGGATAGGATAGGATAGAGGATAGGATAGGATAGAGGCTAGGATAGGATAGAGGAGAGGATAGGATAGAGGATAGGACAGGATAGAGGATAGGATAGGATAGAGAATAGGATAGTATATAGGATGGGATAGGATAGAGGATAGGATAGGATAGAGGATAGGATAGGATAGAGGATAGGATAGGATAGAGGATAGGATAGGATAGAGGATAGGATAGGATAGGATAGGATGGGATAGAGGATAGGATAGGATAGAGGATAGGATAGGATATATGATAGGATAGGATAGAGGATAGGATAGGATAGAGGATAGGATAGGATAGAGGATAGGATAAAATAGAGGCAAGGATAGGATAGACGATCGGATAGAGGATAGGATAGGATAGAGGATAGGATTGGAAAGAGGGTAGGATAGGATAGAGGAGAGGATAGGATTGAGGATAGGATAGGATAGAGGATAGGATAGAATAGGATAGAGATAGGATAGGATAGGGGATAGGATAGGATAGAGGATAGGATATAATAGAGGATAGGATAGGATAGAGGATCGGATAGAGGATAGGATACGAGAGAGGATAGGATAGGATAGAGGATAGGATATGATAGAGGATAGGATAGGATAGAGGATAGGTTATAATAGAGGATAGGATAGGAGAGAGGATCGGATAGTGGATAGGATAGGAGAGAGGATAGGGTAGGATAGAGGATAGGATAGGATAGAGGATAGGATGGGATAGAGGATAGGATAGGATAGAGGATAGGATAGGATATATGATAGGATAAAATAAAGGCTAGGATAGGATAGAGGATCGGATAGAGGATAGGATAGGATAGAGGATAGGATAGGATAGAGGATAGGATTGGAAAGAGGGTAGGATAGGATAGAGGATAGGATAGGATAGAGGATAGGATAAAATAGAGGCTAGGATAGGATAGAGGATCGGATAGAGGATAGGATAGGATAGAGAATAGGATAGGATAGAGGATAGGATTGGAAAGAGGGTAGGATAGGATAAAGGAGATTATAGGATAGAGGATAGGATAGGATAGAGGATAGGATAGGATAGAGGATAGGATAGGATAGTGGATAGGATAGTATAGAGGATAGGATAGGAGAGAGGATAGGATAGGATAGAGGATAGGATAGGATAGAGGATAGGATAGGATAGAGGATAGGATAGGATAGAGGATAGGATAGTATAGAGTATAGGATAGGATAGAGGATAGGATAGGATAGAGGATAGAATAGGATAGATGATAGGATAGGATAGAGGATCGGATAGAGGATAGGATAGGAGAGAGGATAGGATAGGATAGAGGATCGGATGGAGGGTTGGATAGGATAGAGGATAGGATAGAGGATAGGATAGAGGATAGGATAGAGGATAGAATAGAGGATAGGATAGGATAGAGGATATGATAGTATAGAGGATAGGATAGGATAGAGGATAGGATAGGATAGAGGATAGGATAGGATAGAGGATAGGTTATAATAGAGGATAGGATAGGATAGAGGATCGGATAGAGGATAGGATAGGATAGGATAGGATGGGATAGAGGATAGGATCGGATAGAGGATAGGATAGGATAGAGGATAGGATAGGATAGGATAGGATGGGATAGAGGATAGGATCGGATAGAGGATAGGATAGGATAGAGGATAGGATAGGAAAGAGGCTAGGATAGGATAGAGGAGAGGATAGGATAGAGGATAGGATAGGATAGAGGATAGGATAGGATAGAGGATAGGATAGTATATAGGATGGGATAGGATAGAGGATAGGATAGGATAGAGGATAGGATAGGATAGAGGATAGGATAGGATAGAGGATAGGATAGGATAGAGGATAGGATAGGATAGAGGATAGGATAGGATAGAGGATAGGATAGGAAAGAGGGTAGGATAGGATAGAGGAGAGGATAGGATAGAGTATAGGATAGGATAGAGGATAGGATAGGATAGAGGATAGGATAGTATAGAGGATAGGATAGGAGAGAGGATCGGATAGAGGATAGGATAGGAGAGAGGATAGGGTAGGATAGAGGATAGGATAGGATAGAGGATAGGATAGAATAGGATAGAGATAGGATAGGATAGGGGATAGGATAGGATAGAGGATAGGAAATAATAGAGGATAGGATAGGATAGAGGATCGGATAGAGGATAGGATACGAGAGAGGATAGGATAGGATAGGATAGAGGATACGATAGAGGATTGGATATGATAGAGGATATTATAGAGGATAGAATAGGATAGATGATACTATAGGATAGAGGATAGGATATGATAGAGTAAACGATATTATACAGGATAGGATAGGGTAGAGGATAGGATGGAGGATAGGATAGGATAGAGGATAGGATAGAGGCAGGATAGAGGATAGGATAGAAGATAGGATAGGATAGGGGATAGGATAGGATAGAGGATAGGAAATAATAGAGGATAGGATAGGATAGAGGATCGGATAGAGGATAGGATAGGAGAGAGGATAGGATAGGAGAGAGGATAGGATAGGATAGAGGATAGGATAGGATAGAGGATAGGATAGGATAGAGGATAGGATAGTATAGAGGATAGGATAGGAGAGAGGATAGGATAGGATAGAGGATAGGATAGGATAGAGGATAGGATAGGATAGAGGATAGGATAGTATAGAGTATAGGATAGGATAGAGGATAGGATAGGATAGAGGATAGGATAGGATAGAGGATCGGATAGAGGATAGGATAGGATACAGGATAGGATAGGATAGATGATAGCATAGGATAGAGGATAGAATAGGATAGATGATAGGATAGGATAGAGGATCGGATGGAGGGTAGAATAGGATAGAGGATAGGATAGGTTACGGGATTGGATAGGATAGAGGATAGGATAGGATAGAGGATAGGATTGGAAAGAGGGTAGGATAGGATAGAGGAGAGGATAGGATAGAGGATAGGATAGGATAGAGGATAGGATAGAATAGGATAGGATAGAGGATAGGATTGGAAAGAGGGTAGGATAGGATAGAGGAGAGGATAGGATAGAGGATAGGATAGGATAGAGGATAGGATAGGATAGAGGATAGGATAGGATAGAGGATAGGATAGGATAGAGGATAGGATATGATAGAGGATAGGATAGGATAGAGGATAGGTTATAATAGAGGATAGGATAGGAGAGAGGATCGGATAGAGGATAGGATAGGAGAGAGGATAGGGTAGGATAGAGGATAGGATAGTTATAGAGGATAGGATGGGATAGAAGATAGGATAGGATAGAGGATAGGATAGGATATATGATAGGATAGGATAGAGGATAGGATAGGATAGAGGATAGGATAGGATAGAGGATAGGATAAAATAAAGGCTAGGATAGGATAGAGGATAGGATTGGAAAGAGGGTAGGATAGGATAGAGGAGAGGATAGGATAGAGGATAGGATAGGATAGAGGATAGGATAGAATAGGATAGAGATAGGATAGGATAGGGGATAGGATAGGATAGAGGATAGGAAATAATAGAGGATAGGATAGGATAGAGGATAGGATAGGATAGAGGATAGGATAAAATAGAGGCTAGGGTAAAATAGAGGATAGGATAGGATAGAGGATAGGATAGGATAGAGGATAGGATGGAGGATAGGATGGAGGATAGGATAGAGGATAGGATAGAGGATAGGATAGGATAGAGGATAGGATAGGATAGAGGTTAGGATAGGATAGAGGATAGGATAGGATAGAGGATAGGATAGGAAAGAGGGTAGGATAGGATAGAGGAGAGGATAGGATAGAGGATAGGATAGGATAGAGGATAGGATAGGATAGAGGATAGGATAGGATAGAGGATAGGATAGGATAGAGGATAGGATAGGATAGAGGATAGGATAGGAAAGAGAGTAGGATAGGATAGAGGAGAGGATAGGATAGAGTATAGGATAGGATAGAGGATAGGATAGGATAGAGGATAGGATAGTATAGAGGATAGGATAGGAGAGAGGATAGGATGGGATAGAGGATAGGATAGGATAGAGGATAGGATAGGTTAGAGGATAGGATAGGATAGTGGATAGGATAGGATAGAGGATAGGATAGTGGATAGGATAGGATAGAGGATAGGATAGGATAGAGGAAACGATAGGATAGAGAATCGGATAGAGGATAGGATAGGATAGAGGAAACGATAGGATAGAGGATAGGATAGGATAGAGGATAGGATAGGAAAGAGGGTAGGGTAGGATAGAGGAGAGGAGAGGATAGAGTATAGGATAGGATAGAGGATAGGATAGGATAGTGGATAGGATAGTATAGAGGATAGGATAGGATAGAGTATAGGATAGGATAGAGGATAGGATAGGATAGTGGATAGGATAGTATAGAGGATAGGATAGGATAGAGGATAGGATAGGATAGAGGAAAGGATAGGATAGAGGATAGGATAGGATAGAGGATAGGATAGTATAGAGGATAGGATAGGATAGAGGGTAGGATAGGATAGAGGATAGGATAGGATAGAGGATAGGATAGGATAGATGTTCGTGTACAAATATTGTTGCTCGTTCGTTCCCTGCTGACACAATACTGAATTCGCAGCCCGAGAATCCCCCACTCAGCCCGTGGATCCTCGACAACTGAGTCCCCTCCATGGTGCACACAATCCAACACAAAACGTAGCCTTCGGCGAGCGGTCGCCTTATCACCTGGAAACTTTTGATCCCTTTTTCGCGGAACCTCGGCATGTCGTCGCATACCTGCGGATTTAAATGAGGGGTCGGTACCCGAGATGTTCCCGACTCTTTGTTTTTCCTAAACATCTGTTCTCCCCCTCATGCGCTTAGCGAATCTCGTGGCTTCTTCCAGTAGCCTGACGGCCCCGGGTGGACTCTTCGGTCCCCCCGTGCTCGTTAAACCTTCATATCAGGGAATATTCCCTCCATTTGTTGAGGTTTTTAGCGGCCTAAGGTAGACGCCTTGCGTCTACCTTTACTCGCTTGGCTTGACCATGCATTCGGACACCTGTGTCGTCGCATTTCCGCCGCCGAGATTCGCACGCATTTACGTCCGCAACATTCTCCCCCTCAAATTAAATCTTTTTTTTTATTTAATTTCTGGCATAAAGTAACAGTGACGTTATCTCGACTTCTATTAGGGTTCGCAACAACAATACTAACTTATTTCTAATCGCAATAACAATACTAACTCAATTCTAATCGCAACAACAATACTAACTTAATTGTAATCGCAACAACAATACTAACTTAATTCTAATCGCAACAACAATACAAACTTAATTCTAATCGCAACAACAATACTATCTTAATTCTAATCGCAACAACAATACTAACTTAATTCTAATCGCAACAACAATACTATCTTAATTCTAATCGCAACAACAATACTATCTTAATTCTAATCGCAACAACAATACTAACTTAATTCTAATCGCAACAACAATACTAACTTACATTGATTTCGAATTGGACATTATTTTTATTAGTTTCCGTGCGGGTCTCATGAATTCGCCTTTCTTTGTTCGCACTTTGGCTACTCTGACTACCCCATCTGAACCCGGGTACACTTCAATTATTGTACCTATTCTCCAAAGGTTTCGGGGTGTATTTAGTTCAACTATCAGCACTATATCTCCGGTCTGTAGCGATTTTTCTGCCTCGCACCATTTTGGACGTGCGATTAGAGTTGGTAGGTATTCTCTCAACCACCTTTGCCAAAATGCATCGGCAAAGGCTTGTGCAATTCGCCATTGTTTCTTCGGACACGCTACTTGAGTGTCATACCTGCCTAATTTTATTTCCCCCGACGATGATCCTATCAAGAAGTGATTCCGAGTTAATGCTTCGTTATCGCGAAGGTCGGTGGATACATGCGTTAGCGGCCGCGAATTAATCGAATGTTCTACTTCTACCATTAACGTTTGGAGGACTTCTTCGCTAGGGGCCTGTTCCCGCAAAATTGCATCGAGAGCAATTTTGACTGATCTAATTAGCCTCTCCCATGCTCCGCCCATGTGAGGCGCGTCCGGCGGATTGAAGATCCATTTTATCCTTTTTTCCAGAGCATAATTGGATATCTTTCCTATTTCAATAGTCGCAATTGCGTCCCGGAGTTCTTTGCTCGCTCCTTTGAAATTTGTACCATTGTCGCTGTACATTACTAAAGGTGAACCTCTTCGCGCCGCTAATCTTTTTATGGCCATAATGGTTGAGCTAGTGCTCAAGCTGTGAGCTAATTCCAAATGAATCGCTCTTGTCGTAAGACAAGTGAAAAGCACCCCCCACCGTTTTTCCCTGCGCCTTCCAATTTTTACGAGCATCGGGCCGAAATAGTCCACGCCACAATGACAGAAAGGTCGTTGCCTATATGCTATGCGACCAGCTGGTAGAGCTGCCATGATCGGATTCGGCGGTTTCGCCCGGCGTATCCTGCATATTACACACCTACTTATTATCGACCGAAGCGCGCGTCTAATTCCTATTATATAAAATTGCTGTCTTAACTCATTTACGACTGATTCATTACTAGCGTGATAAAAACGCCGGTGGTAATGTTCTATTAGCAATTTGGTAGCGGGATGTTTGCTATCTAAAATGATTGGATGGTTGTTAAATTCCTCTTCAGCTATTTTGGTAACTCGTCCCCAGGCTCGCAGAATTCCTTTTTCGTCAACGTAGGGTTTCAGTGCTACAATCTTACTTTTTTTGTTGATGCCCTTTTTCGCTTTCAATGCTTCCAGTTCTTCTACAAACATTTCGGACTGAATAGAGCGATAACAATAGTGTTCGGCTGAAATGATCGTTTCCGTTGTTATTTGAGTCCGGCTTCTTCCTCTCCAGCGGTCAAAGGCGGTTTTTATGCGTCTCGCGGCTACTAATAATCCCGGCCAACCCAACATTCTCGCGACATATGGGACATAGTATTCGTATGCCTGAGCGACGTACACCTTTACCTTTCTTATCTCAATGGCATCAATTTGCAGTTTCTCGGCTTCGGTGATATCTTTTTCCCTTGGCCAATTGGACTCTGCCTGATGTAAAAATTCCGGACCGGTGAACCAACGATCGTTTGTGCTCATTTCTTTTTTTGACCAGCGCGTGGCGTCATCCGCGGGATTTAAAGAGGATGGCAACCACCGCCATTCGGAACTCAACGTTAATTCTCCGATTTCTCCTAATCGATTTGCTACAAATACCTGCCGTGTTCGCGGTTCTGATTTTATCCATCGAACGATTGTGATAGAATCGGACCAGAATATTCGCTCACTTATTTCGATTTTTAGTTCATCGGCAACAGTTTTACCTAGTCTCGCACCCAACAACGCGGCTTGTAGTTCTAAACGTGGGACCGACAACGGTTTCAAAGGTGTAACCCTGGTTTTCCCCATGATTAGCGCTACACGTGCGAATCCGTCTCGCATGACAACCCTCAAATATGCTGCTGCTGCGTAGCCCTTCAAGCTGGCGTCGCAAAATATGTGTAGCTGAAATTTCGCGCAGTCGATCCCGGTTGGTGTGTAGCAACGAGGAATACGGAGACTACTTATTTTGCGAAGTCCCTCGAGCCAGGATGCCCAATCTAATTGTTCTTCGTCTCTTAACGGTTGATCCCATTCTATGCCACTGCGCCATATCTCTTGCATTAATATTTTTGATTTTAGAGTAAATGGAGACAGAAGACCTAATGGATCAAATACGGACATGATGATTCTGAGAAATTCTCGTTTAGTCGGTCTTTTTTCGCCCGCGAGTATACTCTCCGATACTTTAGTCATTCCTAAGTCAAAATGCAATACATCCGCTTGGGTACTCCAAATAAGTCCTAAAACTCGCTCTCCCCCGCGGTCGCATAAGCGCATGTCGTCTCGACCCTGTTGCCTAACCGTCTCCGGAATAGAATCTATAATATATACGGAATTGCTTGCCCAACTGTGCATTTTAAAACTTCCCTTTAGATTTATCCTGATCACATCGTGAATAAGTTTCTTCGCTTGATCGATGGTTCCTCGACTGGCTAGATAGTCATCCATATAGCTATCTTCAACTATGCTTTTCGCTGCTTCCGGTGACGCCTCGGCGTTTTCGACGGCATTTTTCTTTTTAATGTATAACGCACTGCACGGAGATGATTTCGCGCCGAATATTAAGCGTGTCATTTCATACGTATCCGGGTTTCCTACTCTTCTTTTTCCGCGCCACAGAAACCTCTGTGCTCCACGGTCTTCGTCTCTGACTTTTATTTGCAGGAACATATCCTTTATGTCCGCCTTAAACGCGAATTCGTACAACCTAAAACGCATCAAGATACCGGGTAATGACTGTAACAAATCTGGGCCTGCCTCTAGTTGGTCGTTCAAACTAAGCCCATTTGTTTTGGCGGCCGCATCAAAAACTACTCTTACTTTTCCCGGTTTATTAATATTTTGAACCCCAAAATGCGGCAGGTACCAATACTTTTCCCTTTTGAGTTCAGGATTCACCTTTACCGCATACCCACTTTCTATAACGCGATCTAATTCCGCGTAATATTTAGCCGCGTAGTTCCGGTCGCGATCCAGTTTCCTTTCTAACGAATCGAGCCTTCTTTGCGCGATTATTTTGCTGTCCACGTATGGCGCACGGTTTTCTTTCCACAACAACCCTACTTCCCACACGTTCCCCTCGCGACGGCTTGTATCGTTTAAGATTTTCATTACACGGTTAACTTTACCGTTTTCTTTTTTTGTTTCCCTTACGCCCAGACTATCTATTTCAAAGTAATTTCGCATTAACTGATCGAGGCTCTCGTCCTGGTCCAGACCTTTAACGCTATCTGGAAATCCAAAAGATGCTTGTTGCATCGCGCATCTGCTTGAAACTATTTTCTCCGTACATTGTTGTTGCTGCCCGTGTAATGTCCATCCCAGTAGGCAACGGGAGAGTGCGAGGTCCGTGTTCTCCAACGTGCGCAACTCAAGATTTACTATTAAGCGCCAATTATCCTGTCCTATAAGGATCCTGGGCCGCGCGTTTGTATATGATTGGACAGCTATTTTTTCTTTATGTTGGGTGTACTGTACGATATCCTTCGAGAGTGATTGGACCGGAAGTCTTAGATCTCGTATCGCAATAGCTTGTTTGATTTTATGTATATTACCTTCTCCTTGTATGTCGAACTCTATCTTCTCGCAATTCGTCACCAATTTCTCCCGTGTGTCTATGCCTTTTAATGTAACGATTACGCGTGTCCCCTTTACTCCCGTGCCGGATAGCACTTTTTTATCAACGAGGGTAACCGTAGATCCTTCATCTAATAAGGCGAACGTATTTATTGTCTTAATTGGACCCACTATCCGGACCGGCAGTATTTTCAGCAGTGTTCCTCCTTTGTTTAGTCATAAACCGTTATTAGCGGTGTTTCCTGGAATGACACTCGATGGCGGTTCTAGCTCCCGGCTGATTGCTCCCGGACTTGCGGTCCGCAATTTTTTTTCGAATCTGCTGTTGTGCAGAAGAGCATGATGCGACCCCCCACATTTCACGCAGTTACTACCATTACATTTCATTCGCGAATGCCCCTTCCGAAAACATTTGAAACACAGTGTGAATTTTTTTATCAAGTACCATCGTCGCGCTATTGTTTCTCTTGCAAAAACTCGGCATTCGGTTGCGATGTGATTCCCCCTATTGCAGAACACGCATTTACCAACGTCTCCCTTTTGACCTTCAACTAAGTTTATGTCGTACGCCCTTTCCGTCGCAATTCTCCGTCTTTTCGGCCTAAGCTGCTCCTTCGGAATTGCGGCCCTAGACGACGTCACGTCGGTGTTTGATTCTGTATTAAACACTCCTACTGCTTCTGCGAGTTCTGATTCTCTGCCTAAGAAATCTGCTAGTTTTTCTAACTCCGTTTTATTCTGAGAGGATTCAGAAGAGTATTTATTGTACGCGTATTTCAGAGCCGATGGTATTTTATTTCCCACACTCTGCGTCAGATCGGGGCTGTGGAGATATCCGACGAGATCGAGAGAACGCAAGGCAGTGACAGCGTTTTGAAGTTTCGTCGCAAACTTCGTTAAGCTCATTTTACCAGAGTCTATGCTCGGTAATTCCTTGATGTCACTCACGATCTTCTGGACCACCATGTTCTTATTCCCGAAATTCAATTCTAATGTACGCATGACCAATGACGCGTCGCGTCCTATGGCGAACAAACTGCTAACCGAGTCACGTGCCTCTCCTTTCAGCGCGGTAAACAATCTAGCCATGTTTTCGCGTTCATTATATCCACCCATTTCTGAGGTTAAAAGATATGCTTCTTTAAAATGCCTCCATTCTAATGGGTTTCCCGAAAACTCAGGCAATTTTCCCGTCGCTGACAATCTGTTCGCGATGCGTAAGCTCGCTTCCCCTATTGTTGCTTCGCGGACGGTGCGCAACGTAGACTCGATAGCCTCTACAATTCGTATCGTCGAGTCCCTCTCTCGCGGACAGTCACGCTCACTCTGTTCTTGTATTTGAAGTCGCGTGCTACTCATCCAGTTCCCGACGTCGCCTCCTCCTCGAATTGTGGATGACTCCTGTTGACGGATGTCCCTATCGGAGTCTTCGGCGATCCCTTCCTCCACCGGCGCGTCTGAGGTGAGCGATCCCAATCTTCTTCGGTTCATCTGTCCAGGTTGTAGCCCGGATGGTCCGGCTTCGTCAGTATCGCTGATCCCCAGGGTGGTTCTGATGGCTCCTGCTTCGCTTCTGGTACGAGTTCTTTTCGGCGAACATGGGGCTCGCCGTCCTCCGTTCACAGGAGCCTTGCGCTTCCCTCTAGCCATTGACCTGTCAGCTTCGTATCACTTCCTCGAAACGACACAAGCACTTTGACAAGATTGCCTTGTCTCTCTAAACCGGCGAAATTCCCGGGTTTCGGCACCAAATGTTCGTGTACAAATATTGTTGCTCGTTCGTTCCCTGCTGACACAATACTGAATTCGCAGCCCGAGAATCCCCCACTCAGCCCGTGGATCCTCGACAACTGAGTCCCCTCCATGGTGCACACAATCCAACACAAAACGTAGCCTTCGGCGAGCGGTCGCCTTATCACCTGGAAACTTTTGATCCCTTTTTCGCGGAACCTCGGCATGTCGTCGCATACCTGCGGATTTAAATGAGGGGTCGGTACCCGAGATGTTCCCGACTCTTTGTTTTTCCTAAACATCTGTTCTCCCCCTCATGCGCTTAGCGAATCTCGTGGCTTCTTCCAGTAGCCTGACGGCCCCGGGTGGACTCTTCGGTCCCCCCGTGCTCGTTAAACCTTCATATCAGGGAATATTCCCTCCATTTGTTGAGGTTTTTAGCGGCCTAAGGTAGACGCCTTGCGTCTACCTTTACTCGCTTGGCTTGACCATGCATTCGGACACCTGTGTCGTCGCATTTCCGCCGCCGAGATTCGCACGCATTTACGTCCGCAACAATAGAGGATAGGTTATAATAGAGGATAGGATAGGATAGAGGATCGGATAGAGGATAGGATAGGATAGGATAGGATGGGATAGAGGATAGGATCGGATAGAGGATAGGATAGGATAGAGGATAGGATAGGATAGGATAGGATGGGATAGAGGATAGGATCGGATAGAGGATAGGATAGGATAGAGGATAGGATAGGATAGAGGATAGGATAGGATAGGATAGAGGATAGGATAGGATAGAGGATAGGATATGATAGAGGATAGGATAGGATAGAGGATAGGTTATAATAGAGGACAGGATATGAGGGAGGATCGGATAGAGGATAGGATAGGACAGAGGATAGGGTAGGATAGAGGATAGGATAGTTATAGAGGATAGGATGGGATAGAGGATATCATAGGATAGAGGATAGGATAGGATATATGATAGGATAGGATAGAGGATAGGATAGGATAGAGGATAGGATAGGATAGAGAATAGGATAGGATAGAGGATAGGATTGGAAAGATGGTAGGATAGGATAGAGGAGAGGATAGGATAGAGGATAGGATAGGATAGAGGATAGAATAGGATAGATGATAGGATAGGATAGAGGATCGGATAGAGGATAGGATAGGATAGAGGATGGTATAGAGGGTAGGATAGAGGATAGGATAGGATAGAGTATAGGATAGGATACGATAGAGGATAGGATAGATGATAGGATAGGATAGAGGATAGGATAGGATAGAGGATAGGATATGATAGAGGATAGGATAGGATAGAGGATAGGATGGAGGATAGGATGGAGGATAGGATAGAGGATAGGATAGAGGATAGGATAGGATAGAGGATAGGATAGGATAGAGGATAGGATAGGATAGAGGATAGGATAGGATAGAGGATAGGATAGGATAGAGGATAGGATAGGATAGAGGATAGGATAGGATAGAGGATAGGATAGGATAGAGGATAGGATAGGATAGAGGATAGGATAGAGGATAGGATAGGATAGAGGATAGGATAGGATAGAGGATAGGATAGGAAAGAGAGTAGGATAGGATAGAGGAGAGGATAGGATAGAGTATAGGATAGGATAGAGGATAGGATAGGATAGAGGATAGGATAGTATAGAGGATAGGATAGGAGAGAGGATCGGATAGAGGATAGGATAGGAGAGAGGATAGGGTAGGATAGAGGATAGGATAGGATAGAGGATAGGATGGGATAGAGGATAGGATAGGATAGAGGATAGGATAGGATATATGATAGGATAGGATAGAGGATAGGATAGGATAGAGGATAGGATAGGATAGAGGATAGGATAGGATAGAGGATAGGATAGGATAGAGGATAGGACAGGATAGAGGATAGGATAGGATAGAGGATAGGATAGGATAGAGGATAGGATAGGAAAGAGAGTAGGATAGGATAGAGGAGAGGATAGGATAGAGTATAGGATAGGATAGAGGATAGGATAGGATAGAGGATAGGATAGTATAGAGGATAGGATAGGAGAGAGGATCGGATAGAGGATAGGATAGGAGAGAGGATAGGGTAGGATAGAGGATAGGATAGGATAGAGGATAGGATAGGATAGAAGATAGCATAGGATAGAGGATAGAATAGGATAGATGATAGGATAGGATAGAGGATCGGATGGAGGGTAGGATAGGATAGAGGATAGGATAGGATAGAGGATTGGATAGGATATAGGATAGGATAGGATAGAGGATAGGATAGAATAGGATAGAGATAGGATAGGATAGGGGATAGGATAGGATAGAGGATAGGAAATAATAGAGGATAGGATAGGATAGAGGATAGGATACGAGAGAGGATAGGATAGGATAGGATAGGATAGAGGATACGATAGAGGATTGGATATGATAGAGGATATTATAGAGGATAGAATAGGATAGATGATACTATAGGATAGAGGATAGGATATGATAGAGTAAACGATATTATACAGGATAGGATAGGGTAGAGGATAGGATGGAGGATAGGATAGGATAGAGGATAGGATAGAGGCAGGATAGAGGATAGGATAGAAGATAGGATAGGATAGGGGATAGGATAGGTTAGAGGATAGGAAATAATAGAGGATAGGATAGGATAGAGGATCTGATACAGGATAGGATAGGAGAGAGGATAGGATAGGAGAGAGGATAGGATAGGATAGAGGATAGGATAGGATAGAGGATAGGATAGGATAGAGGATAGGATAGGATAGAGGATAGGATAGTATAGAGGATCGGATAGGACAGAGGATAGGATAGGATAGAGGATAGGATAGGATGGAGGATAGGATAGGATAGAGGATAGGATAGTATAGAGTATAGGATAGGATAGAGGATAGAATAGGATAGATGATAGGATAGGATAGAGGATAGGATAGGATGGAGGATAGGATAGGATAGAGGATAGGATAGTATAGAGGATAGGATAGGATAGAGGATAGGATAGGATAGAGGAAAGGATACGATAGAGGATAGTATAAAATAAAGGCTAGGATAGGATAGAGGATCGGATAGAGGATAAGATAGGATAGAGGATAGGATAGGATAGAGGACAGGATTGGAAAGAGGGTATTATAGGATAGAGGAGAGGATAGGATAGAGGATAGGATAGGATAGAGGATAGGATAGAATAGGATAGAGATAGGATAGAATAGGGGATAGGATAGGATAGAGGATAGGAAATAATAGAGGATAGGATAGGATAGAGGATAGGATAGGATAGAGGATAGGATAAAATAGAGGCTAGGATAGGATAGAGGATCGGATAGAGGATAGGATAGGATAGAGAATAGGATAGGATAGAGGATAGGATTAGAAAGAGGGTAGCATAGGATAGAGGAGAGGATAGGATAGAGGATAGGATAGGATAGAGGATAGAATAGGATAGATGATAGGATAGGATAGAGGATCGGATAGAGGATAAGATAGGATAGAGGATGGTATAGAGGGTAGGATAGAGGATAGGATAGGATAGAGGATAGGATGGGATAGAGGATAGGATAGGATAGAGGATAGGATAGGTTAGAGGATAGGATAGGATAGTGGATAGGATTGGATAGAAGATAGGATAGGATAGAGGAAACGATAGGATAGAGGATCGGATAGAGGATAGGATAGGATAGAGGATAGGATAGGAAAGAGGGTAGGGTAGGATAGAGGAGAGGATAGGATAGAGTATAGGATAGGATAGAGGATAGGATAGGATAGGATAGTGGATAGGATAGTATAGAGGATAGGATAGGATAGAGTATAGGATAGGATAGAGGATAGGATAGGATAGTGGATAGGATAGTATAGAGGATAGGATGGGATAGAGGATAGGATAGGATAGAGGGTAGGATAGGATAGAGGATAGGATAGGATAGAGGATAGGATAGGATAGAGAATAGGTTATAATAGAGGATAGGATAGGATAGAGGATCGGATAGAGGATAGGATAGGATAGGATAGGATGGGATAGAGGATAGGATCGGATAGAGGATAGGATAGGATAGAGGATAGGATAGGATAGGATAGGATGGGATAGAGGATAGGATCGGATAGAGGATAGGATAGGATAGAGGATAGGATAGGATAGAGGATAGGATAGGATAGAGGATAGGATAATATAGAGGATAGGATGGGATAGAGGATAGGATAGGATAGAGGATAGGATAGGATAGAGGATAGGATATGATAGAGGATAGGATAGGATAGAGGATAGGTTATAATAGAGGATAGGATAGGAGAGAGGATCGGATAGAGGATAGGATAGGAGAGAGGGTAGGGTAGGATAGAGGATAGGATAGTTATAGAGGATAGGATGGGATAGAGGATAGGATAGGATAGAGGATAGGATAGGATATATGATAGGATAGGATAGAGGATAGGATAGGATAGAGGAGAGGATAGGATAGAGAATAGGATAGGATAGAGGATAGGATTGGAAAGAGGGTAGGATAGGATAGAGGAGAGGATAGGATAGAGGATAGGATAGGATAGAGGATAGAATAGGATAGATGATAGGATAGGATAGAGGATCGGATAGAGGATAGGATAGGATAGAGGATGGTATAGAGGGTAGGATAGAGGATAGGATAGGATAGAGTATAGGATAGGATACGATAGAGGATAGGATAGATGATAGGATAGGATAGAGGATGGGATAGGATAGAGGATAGGATAGGATAGAGGATAGGATAGGATAGAGGTTGGGATGGAGGATAGGATGGAGGATAGGATAGAGGATAGGATAGAGGATAGGATAGAGGATAGGATAGGATAGAGGATAGGATAGGATAGAGGATAGGATAGGAAAGAGGGTAGGATAGGATAGAGGAGAGGATAGGATAGAGTATAGGATAGGATAGAGGATAGGATAGGATAGAGGATAGGATGGGATAGAGGATAGGATAGGATAGAGGATAGGATAGGATATATGATAGGATAGGATAGAGGCTAGGATAGGATAGACGATCGGATAGAGGATAGGATAGGATAGAGGATAGGATAGGATAGAGGATAGGATTGGAAAGAGGGTAGGATAGGATAGAGGAGAGGATAGGATTGAGGATAGGATAGGATAGAGGATAGGATAGAATAGGAAAGAGATAGGATAGGATAGGGGATAGGATAGGATAGAGGATAGGAAATAATAGAGGATAGGATAGGATAGAGGATCGGATAGAGGATAGGATACGAGAGAGGATAGGATAGGATAGAGGATAGGATAGGATAGAGGATACGATAGAGGATTGGATATGATAGAGGATATTATAGAGGATAGAATAGGATAGATGATACTATAGGATAGAGGATAGGATATGATAGAGTAAACGATATTATACAGGATAGGATAGGGTAGAGGATAGGGTGGAGGATAGGATAGGATAGAGGATAGGATAGAGGCAGGATAGAGGATAGGATAGAAGATAGGATAGGATAGGGGATAGGATAGGATAGAGGATAGGAAATAATAGAGGATAGGATAGGATAGAGGATCGGATAGAGGATAGGATAGGAGAGAGGATAGGATAGGAGAGAGGATAGGATAGGATAGAGGATAGGATAGGATAGGTGATAGGATAGGATAGAGGATAGGATAGTATAGAGGATAGGATAGGAGAGAGGATAGGATAGGATAGAGGATAGGAAATAATAGAGGATAGGATAGGATAGAGGATCGGATAGAGGATAGGATAGGAGAGAGGATAGGATAGGAGAGAGGATAGGATAGGATAGAGGATAGGATAGGATAGAGGATAGGATAGGATAGAGGATAGGATAGGATAGGATAGGATGGTATAGAGGATAGGATCGGATAGAGGATAGGATAGGATAGAGGATAGGATAGGATAGAGGATAGGATAGGATAGAGGATAGGATAATATAGAGGATAGGATATGATAGAGGATAGGATAGGATAGAGGATAGGATGGGATAGAGGATAGGATAGGATAGAGGATAGGATAGGATAGAGGATAGGATATGATAGAGGATAGGATAGGATAGAGGATAGGTTATAATAGAGGATAGGATAGGAGAGAGGATCGGATAGAGGATAGGATAGGAGAGAGGATAGGGTAGGATAGAGGATAGGATAGTTATAGAGGATAGGATGGGATAGAGGATAGGATAGGATAGAGGATAGGATAGGATATATGATAGGATAGGATAGAGGATAGGATAGGATAGAGGATAGGATAGGATAGAGAATAGGATAGGATAGAGGATAGGATTGGAAAGAGGGTAGGATAGGATAGAGGAGAGGATAGGATAGAGGATAGGATAGGATAGAGGATAGAATAGGATAGATGATAGGATAGGATAGAGGATCGGATAGAGGATAGGATAGGATAGAGGATGGTATAGAGGGTAGGATAGAGGATAGGATAGGATAGAGTATAGGATAGGATACGATAGAGGATAGGATAGATGATAGGATAAGATAGAGGATAGGATAGGATAGAGGATAGGATAGGATAGAGGATAGGATAGGATAGAGGATAGGATAGGATAGAGGATGGGATGGAGGATAGGATGGAGGATAGGATAGAGGATAGGTTAGAGGATAGGATAGAGGATAGGATAGGATAGAGGATAGGATAGGATAGAGGATAGGATAGGAAAGAGGGTAGGATAGGATAGAGGAGAGGATAGGATAGAGTATAGGATAGGATAGAGGATAGGATAGGATAGAGGATAGGATAGTATAGAGGATAGGATAGGAGAGAGGATCGGATAGAGGATAGGATAGGAGAGAGGATAGGGTAGGATAGAGGATAGGATAGGATAGAGGATAGGATGGGATAGAGGATAGGATAGGATAGACGATCGGATAGAGGATAGGATAGGATAGAGGATATAATAGGATCGAGGATAGGATAGGATAGAGGATAGGATTGGAAAGAGGGTAGGATAGGATAGAGGAGAGGATAGGATTGAGGATAGGATAGGATAGAGGATAGGATAGAATAGGATAGAGATAGGATAGGATAGGGGATAGGATAGGATAGAGGATAGGAAATAATAGAGGATAGGATAGGATAGAGGATCGGATAGAGGATAGGATACGAGAGAGGATAGGATAGGATAGAGGATAGGATAGGATAGAGGATACGATAAAGGATTGGATATGATAGAGGATATTATAGAGGATAGAATAGGATAGATGATACTATAGGATAGAGGATAGGATATGGTAGAGTAAAAGATATTATACAGGATAGGATAGGGTAGAGGATAGGGTGGAGGATAGGATAGGATAGAGGATAGGATAGAGGCAGGATAGAGGATAGGATAGAAGATAGGATAGGATAGGGGATAGGATAGGATAGAGGATAGGAAATAATAGAGGATAGGATAGGATAGAGGATCGGATAGAGGATAGGATAGGAGAGAGGATAGGATAGGAGAGAGGATAGGATAGGATAGAGGATAGGATAGGATAGAGGATAGGATAGGATAGAGGATAGGATAGGATAGAGGATAGGATAGTATAGAGGATAGGATAGGAGAGAGGATAGGATAGGATAGAGGATAGGATAGGATAGAGGATAGGATAGGATAGAGGATAGGATAGTATAGAGTATAGGATAGGATAGAGGATAGGATAGGATAGAGGATAGGATAGGATACAGGATAGGATAGGATAGAGGATAGGATAGGATAGAGGATAGGATAGGATAGAGGATAGGTTATAATAGAGGATAGGATAGGATAGAGGATCGGATAGAGGATAGGATAGGATAGGATAGGATGGGATGGAGGATAGGATCGGATAGAGGATAGGATAGGATAGAGGATAGGATAGGATAGGATGGGATGGGATAGAGGATATGATCGGATAGAGGATAGGATAGGATAGAGGATAGGATTGGATAGAGGATAGGATATGATAGAGGATAGGATAGGATAGAGGATAGGTTATAATAGAGGATAGGATAGGATAGAGGATAGGATAGGATATATGATAGGATAAAATAAAGGCTAGGATAGGATAGAGGATCGGATAGAGGATAGGATAGGATAGAGGATAGGATAGGATAGAGGATAGGATTGGAAAGAGGGTAGGATAGGATAGAGGATAGGATAGGATAGAGGATAGGATATGATAGAGGATAGGATAGGATAGAGGATAGGTTATAATAGAGGATAGGATAGGAGAGAGGATCGGATAGAGGATAGGATAGGAGAGAGGATAGGGTAGGATAGAGGATAGGATAGTTATAGAGGATAGGATGGGATAGAGGATAGGATAGGATAGAGGATAGGATAGGATATATGATAGGATAGGATAGAGGATAGGATAGGATAGAGGATAGGATAGGATAGAGAATAGGATAGGATAGAGGATAGGATTGGAAAGAGGGTAGGATAGGATAGAGGAGAGGATAGGATAGAGGATAGGATAGGATAGAGGATAGAATAGGATAGATGATAGGATAGGATAGAGGATCGGATAGAGGATAGGATAGGATAGAGGATGGTATAGAGGGTAGGATAGAGGATAGGATAGGATAGAGTATAGGATAGGATACGATAGAGGATAGGATAGATGATAGGATAGGATAGAGGATAGGATAGGATAGAGGATAGGATAGGATAGAGGATAGGATAGGATAGAGGATAGGATAGGATAGAGGATAGGATAGGATAGAGGATAGGATAGGATAGAGGATAGGATAGGATAGAGGATGGGATGGAGGATAGGATGGAGGATAGGATAGAGGATAGGATAGAGGATAGGATAGAGGATAGGATAGGATAGAGGATAGGATAGGATAGAGGATAGGATAGGATAGAGGATAGGATAGGAAAGAGGGTAGGATAGGATAGAGGAGAGGATAGGATAGAGTATAGGATAGGATAGAGGATAGGATAGGATAGAGGATAGGATAGTATAGAGGATAGGATAGGAGAGAGGATCGGATAGAGGATAGGATAGGAGAGAGGATAGGGTAGGATAGAGGATAGGATAGGATAGAGGATAGGATGGGATAGAGGATAGGATAGGATAGACGATCGGATAGAGGATAGGATAGGATAGAGGATATAATAGGATAGAGGATAGGATAGGATAGAGGATAGGATTGGAAAGAGGGTAGGATAGGATAGAGGAGAGGATAGGATTGAGGATAGGATAGGATAGAGGATAGGATAGAATAGGATAGAGATAGGATAGGATAGGGGATAGGATAGGATAGAGGATAGGAAATAATAGAGGATAGGATAGGATAGAGGATCGGATAGAGGATAGGATACGAGAGAGGATAGGATAGGATAGAGGATAGGATAGGATAGAGGATACGATAAAGGATTGGATATGATAGAGGATATTATAGAGGATAGAATAGGATAGATGATACTATAGGATACAGGATAGGATATGGTAGAGTAAAAGATATTATACAGGATAGGATAGGGTAGAGGATAGGGTGGAGGATAGGATAGGATAGAGGATAGGATAGAGGCAGGATAGAGGATAGGATAGAAGATAGGATAGGATAGGGGATAGGATAGGATAGAGGATAGGAAATAATAGAGGATAGGATAGGATAGAGGATCGGATAGAGGATAGGATAGGAGAGAGGATAGGATAGGAGAGAGGATAGGATAGAGGATAGGATAGGAGAGAGGATAGGGTAGGATAGAGGATAGGATAGGATAGAGGATAGGATGGGATAGAGGATAGGATAGGATAGAGGATAGGATAGGATAGAGGATAGGATATGATAGAGGATAGGATAGGATAGGATAGGATAGGATGGGATAGAGGATAGGATCGGATAGAGGATAGGATAGGATAGAGGATAGGATAGGATAGGATAGGATGGTATAGAGGATAGGATCGGATAGAGGATAGGATAGGATAGAGGATAGGATAGGATAGAGGATAGGATAGGATAGAGGATAGGATAGTATAGAGGATAGGATAGGAGAGAGGATAGGATAGGATAGAGGATAGGATAGGATAGAGGATAGGATAGGATACAGGATAGGATAGTATAGAGTATAGGATAGGATAGAGGATAGGATAGGATAGAGGATAGGATAGGATACAGGATAGGATAGGATAGAGGATAGGATAGGATAGAGGATAGGATAGGATAGAGGATAGGTTATAATAGAGGATAGGATAGGATAGAGGATCGGATAGAGGATAGGATAGGATAGGATAGGATGGGATGGAGGATAGGATCGGATAGAGGATAGGATAGGATAGAGGATAGGATAGGATAGGATGGGATGGGATAGAGGATATGATCGGATAGAGGATAGGATAGGATAGAGGATAGGATTGGATAGAGGATAGGATATGATAGAGGATAGGATAGGATAGAGGATAGGTTATAATAGAGGATAGGATAGGAGAGAGGATCGGATAGAGGATAGGATAGGAGAGAGGATAGGGTAGGATAGAGGATAGGATAGGATAGAGGATAGGATGGGATAGAGGATAGGATAGGATAGAGGATAGGATAGGATAGAGGATAGGATATGATAGAGGATAGGATAGGATAGGATAGGATAGGATGGGATAGAGGATAGGATCGGATAGAGGATAGGATAGGATAGAGGATAGGATAGGATAGGATAGGATGGTATAGAGGATAGGATCGGATAGAGGATAGGATAGGATAGAGGATAGGATAGGATAGAGGATAGGATAGGATAGAGGATAGGATAATATAGAGGATAGGATATGATAGAGGATAGGATAGGATAGAGGATAGGATGGGATAGAGGATAGGATAGGATAGAGGATAGGATAGTTATAGAGGATAGGATGGGATAGAGGATAGGATAGGATAGAGGATAGGATAGGATATATGATAGGATAGGATAGAGGATAGGATAGGATAGAGGATAGGATAGGATAGAGAATAGGATAGGATAGAGGATAGGATTGGAAAGAGGGTAGGATAGGATAGAGGAGAGGATAGGATAGAGGATAGGATAGGATAGAGGATAGAATAGGATAGATGATAGGATAGGATAGAGGATCGGATAGAGGATAGGATAGGATAGAGGATGGTATAGAGGGTAGGATAGAGGATAGGATAGGATAGAGTATAGGATAGGATACGATAGAGGATAGGATAGAGGATAGGATGGGATAGAGGATAGGATAGGATAGAGGATAGGATAGGATATATGATAGGATAGGATAGAGGCTAGGATAGGATAGACGATCGGATAGAGGATAGGATAGGATAGAGGATAGGATAGGATAGAGGATAGGATAGGATAGAGGATAGGATTGGAAAGAGGGTAGGATAGGATAGAGGAGAGGATAGGATTGAGGATAGGATAGGATAGAGGATAGGATAGAATAGGATAGAGATAGGATAGGATAGGGGATAGGATAGGATAGAGGATAGGAAATAATAGAGGATAGGATAGGATAGAGGATCGGATAGAGCATAGGATACGAGAGAGGATAGGATAGGATAGAGGATAGGATAGGATAGAGGATACGATAGAGGATTGGATATGATAGAGGATATTATAGAGGATAGAATAGGATAGATGATACTATAGGATAGAGGATAGGATATGATAGAGTAAACGATATTATACAGGATAGGATAGGGTAGAGGATAGGGTGGAGGATAGGATAGGATAGAGGATAGGATAGAGGCAGGATAGAGGATAGGATAGAAGATAGGATAGGATAGGGGATAGGATAGGATAGAGGATAGGAAATAATAGAGGATAGGATAGGATAGAGGATCGGATAGAGGATAGGATAGGATAGAGGATAGGATAGGATAGAGGATAGGATAGTATAGAGTATAGTATAGGATAGAGGATAGGATAGGATAGAGGATAGGATAGGATAGAGGATAGGATAGTATAGAGGATAGGATAGGAGAGAGGATAGGATAGGATAGAGGATAGGATAGGATAGAGGATAGGATAGGATAGAGGATAGGATAGTATAGAGTATAGGATAGGATAGAGGATAGGATAGGATAGAGGATAGGATAGGATAGAGGATCGGATAGAGGATAGGATAGGATACAGGATAGGATAGGATAGATGATAGCATAGGATAGTGGATAGAATAGGATAGATGATAGGATAGGATAGAGGATCGGATGGAGGGTTGGATAGGATAGAGGATAGGATAGAGGATAGGATAGAGGATAGAATAGAGGATAGGATAGGATAGAGGATAGGATAGGATGGAGGATAGGATAGGATAGAGGATAGGATAGGATAGAGGATAGGATAGGATAGAGGATAGGATAGGTTAGAGGATAGGATAGGATAGAGGATGGGATAGGATAGAGGATAGGATAGGATAGAGGATAGGATATGATAGAGGATAGGATAGGATAGAGGATAGGTTATAATAGAGGATAGGATAGGAGAGAGGATCGGATAGAGGATAGGATAGGAGAGAGGATAGGGTAGGATAGAGGATAGGATAGGATAGAGGATAGGATGGGATAGAGGATAGGATAGGATAGAGGATAGGATAGGATAGAGAATAGGATAGGATAGAGGATAGGATTGGAAAGAGGGTAGGATAGGATAGAGGAGAGGATAGGATAGAGGATAGGATAGGATAGAGGATAGAATAGGATAGATGATAGGATAGGATAGAGGATCGGATAGAGGATAGGATAGGATAGAGGATGGTATAGAGGGTAGGATAGAGAATAGGATAGGATAGAGTATAGGATAGGATACGATAGAGGATAGGATAGATGATAGGATAGGATAGAGGATAGGATAGGATAGAGGATAGGATAGGATAGAGGATAGGATAGGATAGAGGATAGGATGGAGAATAGGATGGAGGATAGGATAGAGGATCGGATAGAGGATAGGATAGGATAGAGGATGGTATAGAGGGTAGGATAGAGGATAGGATAGGATAGAGTATAGGATAGGATACGATAGAGGATAGGATAGATGATAGGATAGGATAGAGGATAGGATAGGATAGAGGATAGGATAGGATAGAGGATAGGATAGGATAGAGGATAGGATGGAGGATAGGATGGAGGATAGGATAGAGGATAGGATAGGATAGAGGATAGGATAGTATAGAGGATAGGATAGGAGAGAGGATAGGATAGGATAGAGGATAGGATAGGATAGAGGATAGGATAGGATAGAGGATAGGATAGTATAGAGTATAGGATAGGATAGAGGATAGGATAGGATAGAGGATAGGATAGGATAGAGGATCGGATAGAGGATAGGATAGGATACAGGATAGGATAGGATAGATGATAGCATAGGATAGTGGATAGAATAGGATAGATGATAGGATAGGATAGAGGATCGGATGGAGGGTTGGATAGGATAGAGGATAGGATAGAGGATAGGATAGAGGATAGAATAGAGGATAGGATAGGATAGAGGATAGGATAGGATGGAGGATAGGATAGGATAGAGGATAGGATAGGATAGAGGATAGGATGGGATAGAGGATAGGATAGGATAGAGGATAGGATAGGTTAGAGGATAGGATAGGATAGAGGATAGGATAGGATAGAGGATAGGATAGGTTAGACGATAGGATAGGATAGAGGATGGGATAGGATAGAGGATAGGATAGGATAGAGGATAGGATATGATAGAGGATAGGATAGGATAGAGGATAGGATAGGAGAGAGGATAGGGTAGGATAGAGGATAGGATAGGATAGAGGATAGGATGGGATAGAGGATAGGATAGGATAGAGGATACGATAGGATATATGATAGGATAAAATAAAGCCTAGGATAGGATAGAGGATCGGATAGAGGATAGGATAGGATAGTGGATAGGATAGGATAGAGGATAGGATTGGAAAGAGGGTAGGATAGGATAGAGGAGAGGATAGGATAGAGGATAGGATAGGATAGAGGATAGGATAGAATAGGATAGAGATAGAATAGGATAGGGGATAGGATAGGATAGAGGATAGGAAATAATAGAGGATAGGATAGGATAGAGGATAGGATAGGATAGAGGATAGGATAAAATAGAGGCTAGGATAGTATAGAGGATCGGATAGAGGATAGGATAGGATAGAGAATAGGATAGGATAGAGGATAGGATTGGAAAGAGGGTAGGATAGGATAGAGGAGAGGATAGGATAGAGGATAGGATAGGATAGAGGATAGAATAGGATTGATGATAGGATAGGATAGAGGATCGGATTGAGGATAGGATAGGATACAGGATAGGATAGGATAGAAGATAGCATAGGATAGAGGATAGAATAGGATAGATGATAGGATAGGATAGAGGATCGGATGGAGGGTAGGATAGGATAGAGGATAGGATAGGATAGAGGATTGGATAGGATAGAGGATAGGATAGGATAGTGGATAGGATAGGATAGAGGATAGGATAGGATAGAGGAAAGGATAGGATAGAGGATCGGATAGAGGATAGGATAGGAGAGAGGATAGGATAGGATAGAGGATAGGATAGGAAAGAGGGTAGGGTAGGATAGAGGAGAGGATAGGATAGAGTATAGGATAGGATAGAGGATAGGATAGGATAGTGGATAGGATAGTATAGAGGATAGGATATGATAGAGTATAGGATAGGATAGAGGATAGGATAGGATAGTGGATAGGATAGTATAGAGGATAGGATAGGATAGAGGATAGGATAGGATAGAGGAAAGGATAGGATAGAGGATAGGATAGGATAGAGGATAGGATAGGATAGAGGGTAGGATAGGATAGAGGATAGGATAGGATAGAGGATAGGATAGGATAGAGGATAGGTTATAATAGAGGATAGGATAGGATAGAGGATCGGATAGAGGATAGGATAGGTTAGGATAGGATGGGATAGAGGATAGGATCGGATAGAGGATAGGATAGGATAGAGGATAGGATAGGATAGAGGATAGGATAATATAGAGGATAGGATAGGATAGAGGATAGGATAGGATAGAGGATAGGATAGGATAGAGGATAGGATAGGATAGAGGATAGGATAGGATAGAAGATAGGATAGGATATATGATAGGATAGGATAGAGGATAGGATAGGATAGAGGATAGGATAGGATAGAGAATAGGATAGGATAGAGGATAGGATTGGAAAGAGGGTAGGATAGGATAGAGGAGAGGATAGGATGGAGGATAGGATAGGATAGAGGATAGAATAGGATAGATGATAGGATAGGATAGAGGATCGGATTGAGGATAGGATAGGATACAGGATAGGATAGGATAGAAGATAGCATAGGATAGAGGATAGAATAGGATAGATGATAGGATAGGATAGAGGATCGGATGGAGGGTAGGATAGGATAGAGGATAGGATAGGATAGAGGATAGGATAGGATAGAGAATAGGATAGGATAGAGGATAGGATTGGAAAGAGGGTAGGATAGGATAGAGGAGAGGATAGGATGGAGGATAGGATAGGATAGAGGATAGAATAGGATAGATGATAGGATAGGATAGAGGATCGGATTGAGGATAGGATAGGATACAGGATAGGATAGGATAGAAGATAGCATAGGATAGAGGATAGAATAGGATAGATGATAGGATAGGATAGAGGATCGGATGGAGGGTAGGATAGGATAGAGGATAGGATAGGATAGAGGATTGGATAGGATAGAGGATAGGATAGGATAGTGGATAGGATAGGATAGAGGATAGGATAGGATAGAGGAAAGGATAGGATAGAGGATCGGATAGAGGATAGGATAGGAGAGAGGATAGGATAGGATAGAGGATAGGATAGGAAAGAGGGTAGGGTAGGATAGAGGAGAGGATAGGATAGAGTATAGGATAGGATAGAGGATAGGATAGGATAGTGGATAGGATAGTATAGAGGATAGGATAGGATAGAGTATAGGATAGGATAGAGGATAGGATAGGATGGTGGATAGGATAGTATAGAGGATAGGATAGGATAGAGGATAGGATAGGATAGAGGAAAGGATAGGATAGAGGATAGGATAGGATAGAGGATAGGATAGGATAGAGGGTAGGATAGGATAGAGGATAGGATAGGATAGAGGATAGGATAGGATAGAGGATAGGTTATAATAGAGGATAGGATAGGATAGAGGATCGGATAGAGGATAGGATAGGTTAGGATAGGATGGGATAGAGGATAGGATCGGATAGACGATAGGATAGGATAGTGGATAGGATAGGATAGGATAGGATGGGATAGAGGATAGGATCGGATAGAGGATAGGATAGGATAGAGGATAGGATAGGATAGAGGATAGGATAGGATAGAGGATAGGATAATATAGAGGATAGGATAGGATAGAGGATAGGATAGGATAGAGGATAGGATAGGATAGAGGATAGGATAGGATAGAAGATAGGATAGGATAGAGGATAGGATATGATAGAGGATAGGATAGGATAGAGGATAGGTTATAATAGAGGATAGGATAGGAGAGAGGATCGGATAGAGGATAGGATAGGAGAGAGGATAGGGTAGGATAGAGGATAGGATAGTTATAGAGGATAGGATGGGATAGAGGATAGGATAGGATAGAGGATAGGATAGGATATATGATAGGATAGGATAGAGGATAGGATAGGATAGAGGATAGGATAGGATAGAGAATAGGATAGGATAGAGGATAGGATTGGAAAGAGGGTAGGATAGGATACAGGAGAGGATAGGATAGAGGATAGGATAGGATAGAGGATAGAATAGGATAGATGATAGGATAGGATAGAGGATCGGATAGAGGATAGGATAGGATAGAGGATGGTATAGAGGGTAGGATAGAGGATAGGATAGGATAGAGTATAGGATAGGATACGATAGAGGATAGGATAGATGATAGGATAGGATAGAGGATAGGATAGGATAGAGGATAGGATAGGATAGAGGATAGGATAGGATAGAGGATAGGATGGAGGATAGGATGGAGGATAGGATAGAGGATAGGATAGAGGATAGGATAGGATAGAGGATAGGATAGGATAGAGGATAGGATAGGATAGAGGATAGGATAGTATAGAGTATATGATAGGATAGAGGATAGGATAGGATAGAGGATAGGATAGGATAGAGGATCGGATATAGGATAGGATATGATACAGGATAGGATAGGATAGATGATAGCATAGGATAGAGGATAGAATAGGATAGATGATAGGATAGGATAGAGGATCGGATGGAGGGTTGGATAGTATAGAGGATAGGATAGAGGATAGGATAGAGGATACAATAGAGGATAGGATAGGATAGAGGATAGGATAGGATGGAGGATAGGATAGGATAGAGGATAGGATAGGATAGAGGATAGGATGGGATAGAGGATAGGATAGGATAGAGGATAGGATAGGTTAGAGGATAGGATAGGATAGTGGATAGGATAGGATAGAGGATAGGATGGGATAGAGGATAGGATAGGATAGAGGATAGGATAGGTTAGAGGATAGGATAGGATAGTGGGTAGGATAGGATAGAGGATAGGATAGGATAGAGGAAACGAAAGGATAGAGGATCGGATAGAGGATAGGATAGGATAGAGGAAACGATAGGATAGAGGATCGGATAGAGGATAGGATAGGATAGAGGATAGGATAGGAAAGAGGGTAGGGTAGGATAGAGGAGGGGATAGGATGGAGGATAGGATAGGATAGAGGATAGGATAGGATAGAGGATAGGATGGGATAGAGGATAGGATAGGATAGAGGATAGGATAGGTTAGAGGATAGGATAGGATAGTGGATAGGATAGGATAGAGGATAGGATGGGATAGAGGATAGGATAGGATAGAGGATAGGATAGGTTAGAGGATAGGATAGGATAGTGGGTAGGATAGGATAGAGGATAGGATAGGATAGAGGAAACGATAGGATAGAGGATCGGATAGAGGATAGGATAGGATAGTGGGTAGGATAGGATAGAGGATAGGATAGGATAGAGGAAACGAAAGGATAGAGGATCGGATAGAGGATAGGATAGGATAGAGGAAACGATAGGATAGAGGATCGGATAGAGGATAGGATAGGATAGAGGATAGGATAGGAAAGAGGGTAGGGTAGGATAGAGGAGGGGATAGGATAGAGTATAGGATAGGATAGAGGATAGGATAGGATAGAGGATAGGATAGGATAGAGGATAGGATAGGATAGAGGATAGGATAGGATAGAGGATAGGATAGGATAGAGGATAGGATAGGATAGAGGATAGGATAGGATAGAGGATATAATGGGATAGAGGATAGGATAGGATAGAGGATAGGATAGGATAGAGGATAGGATAGGATAGTGGATAGGATAGGATAGAGGATAGGATAGGATAGAGGAAAGGATAGGATAGAGGATCGGATAGAGGATAGGATAGGATAGAGGATAGGATAGGAAAGAGGGTAGGATAGGATAGAGGAGAGGATATGATAGAGGATAGGATAGGATAGAGGATAGGTTATAATAGAGGATAGGATAGGAGAGAGGTTCGGATAGAGGATAGGATAGGAGAGAGGATAGGATAGGATAGAGGATAGGATAGGATAGAGGATAGGATGGGATAGAGGATAGGATAGGATAGAGGATAGGATAGGATATATGATAGGATAGGATAGAGGATAGGATAGGATAGAGGATAGGATAGGATAGAGGATAGGATAGGATAGAGGATAGGATAGGATAGATGATAGGATAGGATAGAGGATAGGATAAAATAGAGGGTAGGATAGGACAGAGGATCGGATAGAGGATAGGATAGGATAGAGGATAGGATAGGATAGAGGATAGGATAGGATAGAGAATAGGATAGGATAGAGGATAGGATTGGAAAGAGGGTAGGATAGGATAGAGGAGAGGATAGGATAGAGGATAGGATAGGATAGAGGATAGAATAGGATAGATGATAGGATAGGATAGAGGATCGGATAGAGGATAGGATAGGATAGAGGATGGTATAGAGGGTAGGATAGAGGATAGGATAGGATAGAGTATAGGATAGGATACGATAGAGGATAGGATAGATGATAGGATAGGATAGAGGATAGGATAGGATAGAGGATAGGATAGGATAGAGGATAGGATAGGATAGAGGATAGGATGGAGGATAGGATAGGATATATGATAGGATAAAATAAAGCCTAGGATAGGATAGAGGATCGGATAGAGGATAGGATAGGATAGTGGATAGGATAGGATAGAGGATAGGATTGGAAAGAGGGTAGGATAGGATAGAGGAGAGGATAGGATAGAGGATAGAATAGGATAGAGGATAGGATAGAATAGGATAGAGATAGAATAGGATAGGGGATAGGATAGGATAGAGGATAGGAAATAATAGAGGATAGGATAGGATAGAGGATAGGATAGGATAGAGGATAGGATAAAATAGAGGCTAGGATAGTATAGAGGATCGGATAGAGGATAGGATAGGATAGAGAATAGGATAGGATAGAGGATAGGATTGGAAAGAGGGTAGGATAGGATAGAGGAGAGGATAGGATAGAGGATAGGATAGGATAGAGGATAGAATAGGATTGATGATAGGATAGGATAGAGGATCGGATTGAGGATAGGATAGGATACAGGATAGGATAGGATAGAAGATAGCATAGGATAGAGGATAGAATAGGATAGATGATAGGATAGGATAGAGGATCGGATGGAGGGTAGGATAGGATAGAGGATAGGATAGGATAGAGGATTGGATAGGATAGAGGATAGGATAGGATAGTGGATAGGATAGGATAGAGGATAGGATAGGATAGAGGAAAGGATAGGATAGAGGATCGGATAGAGGATAGGATAGGAGAGAGGATAGGATAGGATAGAGGATAGGATAGGAAAGAGGGTAGGGTAGGATAGAGGAGAGGATAGGATAGAGTATAGGATAGGATAGAGGATAGGATAGGATAGTGGATAGGATAGTATAGAGGATAGGATATGATAGAGTATAGGATAGGATAGAGGATAGGATAGGATAGTGGATAGGATAGTATAGAGGATAGGATAGGATAGAGGATAGGATAGGATAGAGGAAAGGATAGGATAGAGGATAGGATAGGATAGAGGATAGGATAGGATAGAGGGTAGGATAGGATAGAGGATAGGATAGGATAGAGGATAGGATAGGATAGAGGATAGGTTATAATAGAGGATAGGATAGGATAGAGGATCGGATAGAGGATAGGATAGGTTAGGATAGGATGGGATAGAGGATAGGATCGGATAGAGGATAGGATAGGATAGAGGATAGGATAGGATAGAGGATAGGATAATATAGAGGATAGGATAGGATAGAGGATAGGATAGGATAGAGGATAGGATATGATAGAGGATAGGATAGGATAGAGGATAGGTTATAATAGAGGATAGGATAGGAGAGAGGATCGGATAGAGGATAGGATAGGAGAGAGGATAGGGTAGGATAGAGGATAGGATAGTTATAGAGGATAGGATGGGATAGAGGATAGGATAGGATAGAGGATAGGATAGGATATATGATAGGATAGGATAGAGGATAGGATAGGATAGAGGATAGGATAGGATAGAGAATAGGATAGGATAGAGGATAGGATTGGAAAGAGGGTAGGATAGGATAGAGGAGAGGATAGGATGGAGGATAGGATAGGATAGAGGATAGAATAGGATAGATGATAGGATAGGATAGAGGATCGGATTGAGGATAGGATAGGATACAGGATAGGATAGGATAGAAGATAGCATAGGATAGAGGATAGAATAGGATAGATGATAGGATAGGATAGAGGATCGGATGGAGGGTAGGATAGGATAGAGGATAGGATAGGATAGAGGATTGGATAGGATAGAGGATAGGATAGGATAGTGGATAGGATAGGATAGAGGATAGGATAGGATAGAGGAAAGGATAGGATAGAGGATCGGATAGAGGATAGGATAGGAGAGAGGATAGGATAGGATAGAGGATAGGATAGGAAAGAGGGTAGGGTAGGATAGAGGAGAGGATAGGATAGAGTATAGGATAGGATAGAGGATAGGATAGGATAGTGGATAGGATAGTATAGAGGATAGGATAGGATAGAGTATAGGATAGGATAGAGGATAGGATAGGATAGTGGATAGGATAGTATAGAGGATAGGATAGGATAGAGGATAGGATAGGATAGAGGAAAGGATAGGATAGAGGATAGGATAGGATAGAGGATAGGATAGGATAGAGGGTAGGATAGGATAGAGGATAGGATAGGATAGAGGATAGGATAGGATAGAGGATAGGTTATAATAGAGGATAGGATAGGATAGAGGATCGGATAGAGGATAGGATAGGTTAGGATAGGATAGGATAGAGGATAGGATAGGATAGAGGTTCGGATAGGATAGAGGATAGGATAGGATAGAGGATAGGATAGAGGATAGGATAGGATAGAGGATAGGATAGGATAGAGGATAGGATAGGATAGAGGATAGGATAGGATAGAGGATAGGATAGGATAGAGGATAGGATAGAGGATAGGATAGGATAGAGGATAGGATAGGATAGAGGATAGGATAGGATAGAGGATAGGATAGTATAGAGTATAGGATAGGATAGAGGATAGGATAGGATAGAGGATAGGATAGGATAGAGGTTCGGATATAGGATAGGATATGATACAGGATAGGATAGGATAGATGATAGCATAGGATAGAGGATAGAATAGGATAGATGATAGGATAGGATAGAGGATCGGATGGAGGGTTGGATAGTATAGAGGATAGGATAGAGGATAGGATAGAGGATACAATAGAGGATAGGATAGGATAGAGGATAGGATAGGATGGAGGATAGGATAGGATAGAGGATAGGATAGGATAGAGGATAGGATGGGATAGAGGATAGGATAGGATAGAGGATAGGATAGGTTAGAGGATAGGATAGGATAGTGGATAGGATAGGATAGAGGATAGGATGGGATAGAGGATAGGATAGGATAGAGGATAGGATAGGTTAGAGGATAGGATAGGATAGTGGGTAGGATAGGATAGAGGATAGGATAGGATAGAGGAAACGAAAGGATAGAGGATCGGATAGAGGATAGGATAGGATAGAGGAAACGATAGGATAGAGGATCGGATAGAGGATAGGATAGGATAGAGGATAGGATAGGAAAGAGGGTAGGGTAGGATAGAGGAGGGGATAGGATGGAGGATAGGATAGGATAGAGGATAGGATAGGATAGAGGATAGGATGGGATAGAGGATAGGATAGGATAGAGGATAGGATAGGTTAGAGGATAGGATAGGATAGTGGATAGGATAGGATAGAGGATAGGATGGGATAGAGGATAGGATAGGATAGAGGATAGGATAGGTTAGAGGATAGGATAGGATAGTGGGTAGGATAGGATAGAGGATAGGATAGGATAGAGGAAACGATAGGATAGAGGATCGGATAGAGGATAGGATAGGATAGTGGGTAGGATAGGATAGAGGATAGGATAGGATAGAGGAAACGAAAGGATAGAGGATCGGATAGAGGATAGGATAGGATAGAGGAAACGATAGGATAGAGGATCGGATAGAGGATAGGATAGGATAGAGGATAGGATAGGGAAGAGGGTAGGGTAGGATAGAGGAGGGGATAGGATAGAGTATAGGATAGGATAGAGGATAGGATAGGATAGAGGATAGGATAGGATAGAGGATAGGATAGGATAGAGGATAGGATAGGATAGAGGATAGGATAGGATAGAGGATAGGATAGGATAGAGGATAGGATAGGATAGAGGATAGGATAGGATAGAGGATATAATGGGATAGAGGATAGGATAGGATAGAGGATAGGATAGGATAGAGGATAGGATAGGATAGTGGATAGGATAGGATAGAGGATAGGATAGGATAGAGGAAAGGATAGGATAGAGGATCGGATAGAGGATAGGATAGGATAGAGGATAGGATAGGAAAGAGGGTAGGATAGGATAGAGGAGAGGATATGATAGAGGATAGGATAGGATAGAGGATAGGTTATAATAGAGGATAGGATAGGAGAGAGGTTCGGATAGAGGATAGGATAGGAGAGAGGATAGGATAGGATAGAGGATAGGATAGGATAGAGGATAGGATGGGATAGAGGATAGGATAGGATAGAGGATAGGATAGGATATATGATAGGATAGGATAGAGGATAGGATAGGATAGAGGATAGGATAGGATAGAGGATAGGATAGGATAGAGGATAGGATAGGATAGATGATAGGATAGGATAGAGGATAGGATAAAATAGAGGGTAGGATAGGACAGAGGATCGGATAGAGGATAGGATAGGATAGAGGATAGGATAGGATAGAGGATAGGATAGGATAGAGAATAGGATAGGATAGAGGATAGGATTGGAAAGAGGGTAGGATAGGATAGAGGAGAGGATAGGATAGAGGATAGGATAGGATAGAGGATAGAATAGGATAGATGATAGGATAGGATAGAGGATCGGATAGAGGATAGGATAGGATAGAGGATGGTATAGAGGGTAGGATAGAGGATAGGATAGGATAGAGTATAGGATAGGATACGATAGAGGATAGGATAGATGATAGGATAGGATAGAGGATAGGATAGGATAGAGGATAGGATAGGATAGAGGATAGGATAGGATAGAGGATAGGATAGGATAGAGGATAGGATAGGATAGAGGATAGGATGGAGGATAGGATAGGATAGAGGATAGGATAGGATAGAGGATCGGATATAGGATAGGATATGATACAGGATAGGATAGGATAGATGATAGCATAGGATAGAGGATAGAATAGGATAGATGATAGGATAGGATAGAGGATCGGATGGAGGGTTGGATAGTATAGAGGATAGGATAGAGGATAGGATAGAGGATAGAATAGAGGATAGGATAGGATAGAGGATAGGATAGGATGGAGGATAGGATAGGATAGAGGATAGGATAGGATAGAGGATAGGATGGGATAGAGGATAGGATAGGATAGAGGATAGGATAGGTTAGAGGATAGGATAGGATAGTGGATAGGATAGGATAGAGGATAGGATGGGATAGAGGATAGGATAGGATAGAGGATAGGATAGGTTAGAGGATAGGATAGGATAGTGGGTAGGATAGGATAGAGGATAGGATAGGATAGAGGAAACGAAAGGATAGAGGATCGGATAGAGGATAAGATAGGATAGAGGAAACGATAGGATAGAGGATCGGATAGAGGATAGGATAGGATAGAGGATAGGATAGGATAGAGGATAGGATAGGTTAGAGGATAGGATAGGATAGTGGATAGGATAGGATAGAGGATAGGATGGGATAGAGGATAGGATAGGATAGAGGATAGGATAGGTTAGAGGATAGGATAGGATAGTGGGTAGGATAGGATAGAGGATAGGATAGGTTAGAGGATAGGATAGGATAGTGGGTAGGATAGGATAGAGGATAGGATAGGATAGAGGAAACGATAGGATAGAGGATCGGATAGAGGATAGGATAGGATAGAGGATAGGATAGGATAGAGAATAGGATAGGATAGAGGATAGGATTGGAAAGAGGGTAGGATAGGATAGAGGAGAGGATAGGATAGAGGATAGGATAGGATAGAGGATAGAATAGGATAGATGATAGGATAGGATAGAGGATCGGATAGAGGATAGGATAGGATAGAGGATGGTATAGAGGGTAGGATAGAGGATAGGATAGATGATAGGATAGGATAGAGGATAGGATAGGATAGAGGATAGGATAGGATAGAGGATAGGATAGGATAGGGGATAGGATGGAGGATAGGATGGAGGATAGGATAGCGGATAGGATAGAGGATAGGATAGAGGATAGGATAGGATAGAGGATAGGATAGGATAGAGGATAGGATAGGATAGAGGATAGGTTAGTATAGAGTATAGGATAGGATAGAGGATAGGATAGGATAGAGGATAGCATAGGATAGAGGATAGGATAGTATAGAGGATAGGATAGGAGAGAGGATAGGATAGGATAGAGGATAGGATAGGATAGAGGATAGGATAGGATAGAGGATAGGATAGTATAGAGTATAGGATAGGATAGAGGATAGGATAGGATAGAGGATAGGATAGGATAGAGGATCGGATAGAGGATAGGATAGGATACAGGATAGGATAGGATAGATGATAGCATAGGATAGTGGATAGAATAGGATAGATGATAGGATAGGATAGAGGATCGGATGGAGGGTTGGATAGGATAGAGGATAGGATAGAGGATAGGATAGAGGATAGAATAGAGGATAGGATAGGATAGAGGATAGGATAGGATGGAGGATAGGATAGGATAGAGGATAGGATAGGATAGAGGATAGGATGGGATAGAGGATAGGATAGGATAGAGGATAGGATAGGTTAGAGGATAGGATAGGATAGAGGATAGGATAGGATAGAGGATAGGATAGGTTAGAGGATAGGATAGGATAGAGGATGGGATAGGATAGAGGATAGGATAGGATAGAGGATAGGATATGATAGAGGATAGGATAGGATAGAGGATAGGTTATAATAGAGGATAGGATAGGAGAGAGGATCGGATAGAGGATAGGATAGGAGAGAGGATAGGGTAGGATAGAGGATAGGATAGGATAGAGGATAGGATGGTATAGAGGATAGGATAGGATAGAGGATAGGATAGGATAGAGAATAGGATAGGATAGAGGATAGGATTGGAAAGAGGGTAGGATAGGATAGAGGAGAGGATAGGATAGAGGATAGGATAGGATAGAGGATAGAATAGGATAGATGATAGGATAGGATAGAGGATCGGATAGAGGATAGGATAGGATAGAGGATGGTATAGAGGGTAGGATAGAGGATAGGATAGGATAGAGTATAGGATAGGATACGATAGAGGATAGGATAGATGATAGGATAGGATAGAGGATAGGATAGGATAGAGGATAGGATAGGATAGAGGATAGGATAGGATAGAGGATAGGATGGAGGATAGGATGGAGGATAGGATAGAGGATAGGATAGAGGATAGGATAGGATAGAGGATAGGATAGGATAGAGGATAGGATAGGATAGAGGATAGGTTAGTATAGAGTATAGGATAGGATAGAGGATAGGATAGGATAGAGGATAGGATAGGATAGAGGATAGGATAGTATAGAGGATAGGATAGGAGAGAGGATAGGATAGGATAGAGGATAGGATAGGATAGAGGATAGGATAGGATAGAGGATAGGATAGTATAGAGTATAGGATAGGATAGAGGATAGGATAGGATAGAGGATAGGATAGGATAGAGGATCGGATAGAGGATAGGATAGGATACAGGATAGGATAGGATAGATGATAGCATAGGATAGTGGATAGAATAGGATAGATGATAGGATAGGATAGAGGATCGGATGGAGGGTTGGATAGGATAGAGGATAGGATAGAGGATAGGATAGAGGATAGAATAGAGGATAGGATAGGATAGAGGATAGGATAGGATGGAGGATAGGATAGGATAGAGGATAGGATAGGATAGAGGATAGGATGGGATAGAGGATAGGATAGGATAGAGGATAGGATAGGTTAGAGGATAGGATAGGATAGAGGATAGGATAGGATAGAGGATAGGATAGGTTAGAGGATAGGATAGGATAGAGGATGGGATAGGATAGAGGATAGGATAGGATAGAGGATAGGATATGATAGAGGATAGGATAGGATAGAGGATAGGTTATAATAGAGGATAGGATAGGAGAGAGGATCGGATAGAGGATAGGATAGGAGAGAGGATAGGGTAGGATAGAGGATAGGATAGGATAGAGGATAGGATGGTATAGAGGATAGGATAGGATAGAGGATAGGATAGGATAGAGAATAGGATAGGATAGAGGATAGGATTGGAAAGAGGGTAGGATAGGATAGAGGAGAGGATAGGATAGAGGATAGGATAGGATAGAGGATAGAATAGGATAGATGATAGGATAGGATAGAGGATCGGATAGAGGATAGGATAGGATAGAGGATGGTATAGAGGGTAGGATAGAGGATAGGATAGGATAGAGTATAGGATAGGATACGATAGAGGATAGGATAGATGATAGGATAGGATAGAGGATAGGATAGGATAGAGGATAGGATAGGATAGAGGATAGGATAGGATAGAGGATAGGATGGAGGATAGGATGGAGGATAGGATAGAGGATAGGATAGAGGATAGGATAGGATAGAGGATAGGATAGGATAGAGGATAGGATAGGATAGAGGATAGGTTAGTATAGAGTATAGGATAGGATAGAGGATAGGATAGGATAGAGGATAGGATAGGATAGAGGATAGGATAGTATAGAGGATAGGATAGGAGAGAGGATAGGATAGGATAGAGGATAGGATAGGATAGAGGATAGGATAGGATAGAGGATAGGATAGTATAGAGTATAGGATAGGATAGAGGATAGGATAGGATAGAGGATAGGATAGGATAGAGGATCGGATAGAGGATAGGATAGGATACAGGATAGGATAGGATAGATGATAGCATAGGATAGTGGATAGAATAGGATAGATGATAGGATAGGATAGAGGATCGGATGGAGGGTTGGATAGGATAGAGGATAGGATAGAGGATAGGATAGAGGATAGAATAGAGGATAGGATAGGATAGAGGATAGGATAGGATGGAGGATAGGATAGGATAGAGGATAGGATAGGATAGAGGATAGGATGGGATAGAGGATAGGATAGGATAGAGGATAGGATAGGTTAGAGGATAGGATAGGATAGAGGATAGGATAGGATAGAGGATAGGATAGGTTAGAGGATAGGATAGGATAGAGGATGGGATAGGATAGAGGATAGGATAGGATAGACTATAGGATATGATAGAGGATAGGATAGGATAGAGGATAGGTTATAATAGAGGATAGGATAGGAGAGAGGATCGGATAGAGGATAGGATAGGAGAGAGGATAGGGTAGGATAGAGGATAGGATAGGATAGAGGATAGGCTGGGATAGAGGATAGGATAGGATAGAGGATAGGATAGGATATATGATAGGATAAAATAAAGCCTAGGATAGGATAGAGGATCGGATAGAGGATAGGATAGGATAGTGGATAGGATAGGATAGAGGATAGGATTGGAAAGAGGGTAGGATAGGATAGAGGAGAGGATAGAATAGAGGATAGGATAGGATAGAGGATAGGATAGAATAGGATAGAGATAGGATAGGATAGGGGATAGGATAGGATAGAGGATAGGAAATAATAGAGGATAGGATAGGATAGAGGATAGGATAGGATAGAGGATAGGATAGGATAGAGGATAGGATAAAATAGAGGCTAGGATAGTATAGAGGATCGGATAGAGGATAGGATAGGATAGAGAATAGGATAGGATAGAGGATAGGATTGGAAAGAGGGTAGGATAGGATAGAGGAGAGGATAGGATAGAGGATAGGATAGGATAGAGGAAAGAATAGGATAGATGATAGGATAGGATAGAGGATCGGATTGAGGATAGGATAGGATACAGGATAGGATATGATAGAAGATAGCATAGGATAGAGGATAGAATAGGATAGATGATAGGATAGGATAGAGGATCGGATGGAGGGTAGGATAGGATAGAGGATAGGATAGGATAGAGGATTGGATATGATAGAGGATAGGATAGGATAGAGTATAGGATAGGATAGAGGATAGGATAGGATAGTGGATAGGATAGTATAGAGGATAGGATAGGATAGAGTATAGGATAGGATAGAGGATAGGATAGGATAGTGGATAGGATAGTATAGAGGATAGGATAGGATAGAGGATAGGATAGGATAGAGGAAAGGATAGGATAGAGGATAGGATAGGATAGAGGATAGGATAGGATAGAGGGTAGGATAGGATAGAGGATAGGATAGGATAGAGGATAGGATAGGATAGAGGATAGGTTATAATAGAGGATAGGATAGGATAGAGGATCGGATAGAGGATAGGATAGGTTAGGATAGGATGGGATAGAGGATAGGATCGGATAGACGATAGGATAGGATAGTGGATAGGATAGGATAGGATAGGATGGGATAGAGGATAGGATCGGATAGAGGATAGGATAGGATAGAGGATAGGATAGGATAGAGGATAGGATAGGGTAGAGGATAGGATAATATAGAGGATAGGATAGGATAGAGGATAGGATAGGATAGAGGATAGGATAGGATAGAGGATAGGATAGGATAGAGGATAGGATAGGATAGAGGATAGGATATGATAGAGGATAGGATAGGATAGAGGATAGGTTATAATAGAGGATAGGATAGGAGAGAGGATCGGATAGAGGATAGGATAGGAGAGAGGATAGGGTAGGATAGAGGATAGGATAGTTATAGAGGATAGGATGGGATAGAGGATAGGATAGGATAGAGGATAGGATAGGATATATGATAGGATAGGATAGAGGATAGGATAGGATAGAGGATAGGATAGGATAGAGAGTAGGATAGGATAGAGGATAGGATTGGAAAGAGGGTAGGATAGGATAGAGGAGAGGATAGGATAGAGGATAGGATAGGATAGAGGATAGAATAGGATAGATGATAGGATAGGATAGAGGATCGGATAGAGGATAGGATAGGATAGAGGATGGTATAGAGGGTAGGATAGAGGATAGGATAGGATAGAGGATAGGATAGGATAGAGGATAGGATAGGATAGAGGATAGGATGGAGGATAGGATGGAGGATAGGATAGAGGATAGGATAGAGGATAGGATAGGATAGAGGATAGGATAGGATAGAGGATAGGATAGTATAGAGTATAGGATAGGATAGAGGATAGGTTAGGATAGAGGATAGGATAGGATAGAGGATCGGATATAGGATAGGATAGATTATAGCATAGGATAGAGGATAGAATAGGATAGATGATAGGATAGGATAGAGGATCGGATGGAGGGTTGGATAGTATAGAGGATAGGATAGAGGATAGGATAGAGGATAGAATAGAGGATAGGATAGGATAGAGGATAGGATAGGATAGAGGATAGGATAAAATAGAGGCTAGGATAGGATAGAGGATCGGATAGAGGATAGGATAGGATAGAGGATAGGATAGGATAGAGAATAGGATAGGATAGAGGATAGGATTGGAAAGAGGGTAGGATAGGATAGAGGAGAGGATAGGATAGAGGATAGGATAGGATAGAGGATAGGATAGAATAGCATAGAGGATAGGATAGGATAGAGGATAGGATAGGATAGAGGATAGGATAGGATAGAGGATAGGATAGGATAGAGGATAGGATAGGATAGAGGATAGGATAGGATAGAGGATAGGATAGGATAGAGGATAGGATAGGATAGAGGATAGGATAGGATAGAGGATAGGATAGGATAGAGGATAGGATAGAGGATAGGATAGAGGATAGGATAGAGGATAGGATAGGATAGAGGATAGGATAGAGGATAGGATAGGATAGAGGATAGGATAGGATAGAGGATAGGATAGTATAGAGGATAGGATAGGATACAGGATAGGATAGGATAGAGGATAGGATAGGAAAGAGGATATAATGGGATAGAGGATAGGATAGGATAGAGGATAGGATAGGATAGAGGATAGGATAGGATAGTAGATAGGATAGGATAGAGGATAGGATAGGATAGAGGAAAGGATAGGATAGAGGATCGGATAGAGGATAGGATAGGATAGAGGATAGGATAGGAAAGAGGGTAGGATAGGATAGAGGAGAGGATAGGAGAGAGGATAGGATAGGATAGAGGATAGGATAGGATAGAGGATAAGATGGGATAGAGGATAGGATACGATAGAGGATAGGACAGGATAGAGGATAGGATAGGATAGAGGATAGGATAAAATAGAGGCTAGGATAGGATAGAGGATCGGATAGAGGATAGGATAGGATAGAGGATAGGATAGGATAGGGGATAGGATTGGAAAGAGGGTAGGATAGGATAGAGGAGAGGATAGGATAGAGGATAGGATAGGATAGAGGATATAATGGGATAGAGGATAGGATAGGATAGAGGATAGGATAGGATAGAGGATAGGATAGGATAGAGGATAGGATAGGATAGAGGATAGGATGGGATAGAGGATAGGTTAGGATAGAGGATAGGATAGGATATATGACAGGATAGGATAGAGGATAGGACAGGATAGAGGATAGGATAGGATAGAGGATAGGATAAAATAGAGGCTAGGATAGGATAGAGGATCGGATAGAGGATAGGATAGGATAGAGGATAGGATAGGATAGAGGATAGGATTGGAAAGAGGGTAGGATAGGATAGAGGAGAGGGTAGGATAGAGGATAGGATAGGATAGAGGATATAATGGGATAGAGGATAGGATAGGATAGAGGATAGGATAGGATAGAGGATAGGATAGAGGATAGGATAGGATAGAGGATAGGATAGGATAGTGGATAGGATAGGATAGAGGATAGGATAGGAGAGAGGATAGGATAGGATAGAGGATAGGATAGGATAGAGGATAGGATGGGATAGAGGATAGGATAGGATAGAGGATAGGATAGGATAGAGGATATAATAGGATTGAGGAAAGGGTAGGCTAGAGGATAGGATAGGATAGAGGATAGTATAGGATAGAGGATAGGATAGGATATATGATAGGATAGGATAGAGGATAGGATAGGATAGAGGATAGGATAGAGGATAGGATAGGATAGAGGATAGGATAGGATAGAGGATAGGATGGGATAGAGGATAGGATAGGATAGAGGATAGGATAGGATAGAGGATAGGATAGGATAGAGGATATAATAGGATTGAGGAAAGGGTAGGCTAGAGGATAGGATAGGATAGAGGATAGTATAGGATAGAGGATAGGATAGGATATATGATAGGATAGGATAGAGGATAGGATAGGATAGAGGATAGGATAAAATAGAGGCTAGGATAGGATAGAGGATCGGATAGAAGATAGGATAGGATAGAGGATAGGTTATAATAGAGGATAGGATAGGAGAGAGGATCGGATAGAGGATAGGATAGGAGAGAGGATAGGATAGGATAGAGGATAGGATAGGATAGAGGATAGGATGGGATTGAGGATAGGTTAGGATAGAGGATAGGATAGGATATATGATAGGATAGGATAGAGGATAGGACAGGATAGAGGATAGGATAGAATAGGATAGAGATAGGATAGGATAGAGGATAGGATAGGATTGAGGATAGGAAATAATAGAGGATAGGATAGGATAGAGGATCGGATAGAGGATAGGATAGGAGAGAGGATAGGATAGGATAGAGGATAGGATAGGATAGATGATACGATAGAGGATTGGATATGATAGAGGATATTATAGAGGATAGAATAGGATAGATGATACTATAGGATAGAGGATAGGATATGATAGAGTAAACGATATTATACAGGATAGGATAGGGTAGAGGATAGGATCGAGGATAGGATAGGATAGAGGATAGGATAGAAGATAGGATAGGATAGGGGATAGGATAGGATAGAGGATAGGAAATAATAGAGGATAGGATAGGATAGAGGATCGGATAGATGATAGGATAGGGTAGAGGATAGGATAGGATAGAGGATAGGATAGGATAGAGGATAGGATAGGATAGAGGATAGGATAGGATAGTGGATAGGATAGGATAGAGGATAGGATAGGATAGAGGAAAGGATAGGATAGAGGATCGGATAGAGGATAGGATAGGATAGAGGATAGGATAGGAAAGAGGGTAGGATAGGAAAGAGGGTAGGATAGGATAGAGGATAGGTTATAATAGAGGATAGGATAGGATAGAGGATAGGATAGGTAATTGGATAGGATAGAGGATAGGATAGAGGATAGGATAGGATAGAGGATACGATAGAGGATAGGATAGGATAGAGGATGGTATAGAGGGTAGGATAGAGGATAGGATAGGATAGAGTATAGGATAGGATACGATAGATAATAGTATAGGATAGAGGATAGGATAGGATAGAGGATAGGATAGGATAGAGGATAGGATAGGATAGAGGATAGGATAGGTTAGAGGATAGGATAGGATAGAGGATATAATGGGATAGAGGATAGGATAGGATAGAGGATAGGATAGGATACTGGATAGGATAGGATAGAGGATAGGATAGGATAGAGGAAAGGATAGGATAGAGGATCGGATAGAGGATAGGATAGGATAGAGGATAGGATAGGAAAGAGGGTAGGATAGGATAGAGAATAGGTTATAATAGAGGATAGGATAGGAGAGAGGTTCGGATAGAGGATAGGATAGGATAGAGGATAGGATAGGATAGAGGATAGGATAGGATAGAGGATAGGATAGGATAGAGGATAGGATAGGAAAGAGGATAGGATAGGATAGAGGATCGGATGGAGGGTAGGATAGGATAGAGGATATTATAGGATAGAGGATACGATAGAGTATAGGATAGGATAGAGGATGGTATAGAGGGTAGGATAGGATAGAGGATAGGATAGGATAGAGGATATAATGGGATAGAGGATAGGATAGGATAGAGGATAGGATAGGATAGAGGATAGGATAGGATAGTGGATAGGATCGGATAGAGGATAGGATAGGATAGAGGAAAGGATAGGATAGATGATCGGATAGAGGATAGGATAGGATAGACGATAGGATAGGAAAGAGATTAGGATAGGATAGAGGAGAGGATATGATAGAGGATAGGATAGGATAGAGGATAGGTTATAATAGAGGATAGGATAGGAGAGAGGTTCGGATAGAGGATAGGATAGGAGAGAGGATAGGATAGGATAGAGGATAGGATAGGATAGAGGATAGGACGGAATAGAGGATAGGATAGGATAGAGGATAGGATAGGATATATGATAGTATAGGATAGAGGATAGGATAGGATAGAGGATATAACAGGATTGAGGATAGGATATGATAGAGTAAACGATATTATAGAGGATAGGATAGGGTAGAGGATAGGATAGTATACAGGATAGGATAGGATAGAGGATAGGATAGGATAGAGGATAGGATAGGATAGAGGATAGGATAGGATAGAGGATAGGATTGGATAGAGGATATAATAGGATAGAGGATAGGATAGGATAGAGGATAGGATAGGATAGAGGATACGATAGAGGATTGGATATGATAGAGGATAGGATAGAGGATAGAATAGGATAGATGATATTATAGGATAGAGGATAGGATATGATAGAGTAAACGATATTATAGAGGATAGGATAGGGTAGAGGATAGGATAGTATACAGGATAGGATAGGATAGAGGATAGGATAGGATAGAGGATAGGATAGGATAGAGGATAGAATAGGATAGATGATAGGATAGGATAGAGGATCGGATAGAGGATAGGATAGGATACAGGATAGGATAGATGATAGCATAGGATAGAGGATAGAATAGGATAGATGATAGGATAGGATAGAGGATCGGATAGAGGATAGGTTAGGATAGAGGATAGGATAGGATAGGATAGGATGGGATAGAGGATAGGATCGGATAGAGGATAGGATAGGATAGAGGATAGGATAGGATAGGATAGGATGGGATAGAGGATAGGATCGGATAGAGGATAGGATAGGATAGAGGATAGGATAGGAAAGAGGGTAGGATAGGATAGATGAGAGGATGGGATAGAGGATAGGATAGGATAGAGGATAGGTTATAATAGAGGATAGGATAGGAGAGAGGATCGGATAGAGGATAGGATAGGAGAGAGGATAGGATAGGATAGAGGATAGGATAGAGGATAGGATAGTATAGAGGATAGGATAGGATAGAGGATAGGATAGGATAGAGGATGTTATAGAGGGTAGGATAGAGGATAGGATAGGATAGAGTATAGGATAGGATACGATAGAGGATAGGATAGAATAGGATAGAGATAGGATAGGATAGGGGATAGGATAGGATAGAGGATAGGAAATAATAGAGGATAGGATAATATAGAGGATCGGATAGAGGATAGGATAGGTGAGAGGATAGAATAGGATAGATGATACTAGAGGATAGAGGATAGGATATGATAGAGTAAACGATATTATACAGGATAGGATAGGGTAGAGGATAGGATAGTATACAGGATAGGATAGGATAGAGGATAGGATAGGATAGAGGATAGGATAGGATAGAGGATAGAATAGGATAGATGATAGGATAGGATAGAGGATCGGATAGAGGATAGGATAGGATACAGGATAGGATAGATGATAGCATAGGATAGAGGATAGAATAGGATAGATGATAGGATAGGATAGAGGATCGGATAGAGGATAGGTTAGGATAGAGGATAGGATAGGATAGGATAGGATGGGATAGAGGATAGGATCGGATAGAGGATAGGATAGGATAGAGGATAGGATAGGATAGGATAGGATGGGATAGAGGATAGGATCGGATAGAGGATAGGATAGGATAGAGGATAGGATAGGAAAGAGGGTAGGATAGGATAGATGAGAGGATGGGATAGAGGATAGGATAGGATAGAGGATAGGTTATAATAGAGGATAGGATAGGAGAGAGGATCGGATAGAGGATAGGATAGGAGAGAGGATAGGATAGGATAGAGGATAGGATAGAGGATAGGATAGTATAGAGGATAGGATAGGATAGAGGATAGGATAGGATAGAGGATGTTATAGAGGGTAGGATAGAGGATAGGATAGGATAGAGTATAGGATAGGATACGATAGAGGATAGGATAGAATAGGATAGAGATAGGATAGGATAGGGGATAGGATAGGATAGAGGATAGGAAATAATAGAGGATAGGATAATATAGAGGATCGGATAGAGGATAGGATAGGTGAGAGGATAGAATAGGATAGATGATACTAGAGGATAGAGGATAGGATATGATAGAGTAAACGATATTATACAGGATAGGATAGGGTAGAGGATAGGATGGAGAATAGGATAGGATAGAGGATAGGATAGAGGATAGGATAGAGGATAGGATAGAGGATAGCATAGGATAGAGGATAGAATAGGATAGATGATAGGATAGGATAGAGGATCGGATGGAGGGTAGGATAGGATAGAGGATAGAATAGGATAGATGATAGGATAGGATAGAGGATCGGATAGAGGATAGGATAGGATAGAGGATAGGATAGATGATAGCATAGGATAGAGGATAGAATAGGATAGATGATAGGATAGGATAGAGGATCGGATAGAGGATAGGTTAGGATAGAGGATAGGATAGGATAGGATAGGATGGGATAGAGGATAGGATCGGATAGAGGATAGGATAGGATAGAGGATAGGATAGGATAGGATAGGATGGGATAGAGGATAGGATCGGATAGAGGATAGGATAGGATAGAGGATAGGATAGGAAAGAGGGTAGGATAGGATAGATGAGAGGATGGGATAGAGGATAGGATAGGATAGAGGATAGGTTATAATAGAGGATAGGATAGGAGAGAGGATCGGATAGAGGATAGGATAGGAGAGAGGATAGGATAGGATAGAGGATAGGATAGAGGATAGGATAGTATAGAGGATAGGATAGGATAGAGGATAGGATAGGATAGAGGATGTTATAGAGGGTAGGATAGAGGATAGGATAGGATAGAGTATAGGATAGGATACGATAGAGGATAGGATAGAATAGGATAGAGATAGGATAGGATAGGGGATAGGATAGGATAGAGGATAGGAAATAATAGAGGATAGGATAATATAGAGGATCGGATAGAGGATAGGATAGGTGAGAGGATAGAATAGGATAGATGATACTAGAGGATAGAGGATAGGATATGATAGAGTAAACGATATTATACAGGATAGGATAGGGTAGAGGATAGGATGGAGAATAGGATAGGATAGAGGATAGGATAGAGGATAGGATAGAGGATAGGATAGAGGATAGCATAGGATAGAGGATAGAATAGGATAGATGATAGGATAGGATAGAGGATCGGATGGAGGGTAGGATAGGATAGAGGATAGGATAGGATAGAGGATTGGATAGGATAGAGGATATAATGGGATAGAGGATAGGATAGGATAGAGGATAGGATAGGATAGAGGATAGGATAGGATAGTGGATACGATAGAGGATAGGATAGGATAGAGGATGGTATAGAGGATAGGATAGGATAGAGGATAGGATAGGAAAGAGGGTAGGATAGGAAAGAGGGTAGGATAGGATAGAGGATAGGATAGGATAGAGAATAGGATAGGATAGAGGATAGGATTGGAAAGAGGGTAGGATAGGATAGAGGAGAGGATAGGATAGAGGATAGGATAGGATAGAGGATAGAATAGGATAGATGATAGGATAGGATAGAGGATCTTATAGAGGATAGGATAGGATAGAGGATGGTATAGAGGGTAGGATAGAGGATAGGATAGGATAGAGTATAGGATAGGATACGATAGAGGATAGGATAGATGATAGGATAGGATAGAGGATAGGATAGGATAGAGGATAGGATAGGATAGAGGATAGGATAGGATAGAGGATAGGATGGAGGATAGGATGGAGGATAGGATAGAGGATAGGATAGAGGATAGGATAGGATAGAGGATAGGATAGGATAGAGGATAGGATAGGATAGAGGATAGGTTAGTATAGAGTATAGGATAGGATAGAGGATAGGATAGGATAGAGGATAGGATAGGATAGAGGATAGGATAGTATAGAGGATAGGATAGGAGAGAGGATAGGATAGGATAGAGGATAGGATAGGATAGAGGATAGGATAGGATAGAGGATAGGATAGTATAGAGTATAGGATAGGATAGAGGATAGGATAGGATAGAGGATAGGATAGGATAGAGGATCGGATAGAGGATAGGATAGGATACAGGATAGGATAGGATAGATGATAGCATAGGATAGTGGATAGAATAGGATAGATGATAGGATAGGATAGAGGATCGGATGGAGGGTTGGATAGGATAGAGGATAGGATAGAGGATAGGATAGAGGATAGAATAGAGGATAGGATAGGATAGAGGATAGGATAGGATGGAGGATAGGATAGGATAGGATAGAGGATAGGATGGGATAGAGGATAGGATAGGATAGAGGATAGGATAGGTTAGAGGATAGGATAGGATAGAGGATAGGATAGGATAGAGGATAGGATAGGTTAGAGGATAGGATAGGATAGAGGATGGGATAGGATAGAGGATAGGATAGGATAGAGGATAGGATATGATAGAGGATAGGATAGGATAGAGGATAGGTTATAATAGAGGATAGGATAGGAGAGAGGATCGGATAGAGGATAGGATAGGAGAGAGGATAGGGTAGGATAGAGGATAGGATAGGATAGAGGATAGGATGGGATAGAGGATAGGATAGGATAGAGGATAGGATAGGATATATGATAGGATAAAATAAAGCCTAGGATAGGATAGAGGATCGGATAGAGGATAGGATAGGATAGTGGATAGGATAGGATAGAGGATAGGATTGGAAAGAGGGTAGGATAGGATAGAGGAGAGGATAGAATAGAGGATAGGATAGGATAGAGGATAGGATAGAATAGGATAGAGATAGGATAGGATAGGGGATAGGATAGGATAGAGGATAGGAAATAATAGAGGATAGGATAGGATAGAGGATAGGATAGGATAGAGGATAGGATAAAATAGAGGCTAGGATAGTATAGAGGATCGGATAGAGGATAGGATAGGATAGAGAATAGGATAGGATAGAGGATAGGATAGAGGAGAGGATAGGATAGAGGATAGGATAGGATAGAGGATAGAATAGGATAGATGATAGGATAGGATAGAGGATCGGATTGAGGATAGGATAGGATACAGGATAGGATATGATAGAAGATAGCATAGGATAGAGGATAGAATAGGATAGATGATAGGATAGGATAGAGGATCGGATGGAGGGTAGGATAGGATAGAGGATAGGATAGGATAGAGGATTGGATAGGATAGAGGATAGGATAGGATAGTGGATAGGATAGGATAGAGGATAGGATAGGATAGAGGAAAGGATAGGATAGAGGATCGGATAGAGGATAGGATAGGAGAGAGGATAGGATAGGATAGAGGATAGGAGAGGAAAGAGGGTAGGGTAGGATAGAGGAGAGGATAGGATAGAGTATAGGATAGGATAGAGGATAGGATAGGATAGTGGATAGGATAGTATAGAGGATAGGATAGGATAGAGTATAGGATAGGATAGAGGATAGGATAGGATAGTGGATAGGATAGTATAGAGGATAGGATAGGATAGAGGATAGGATAGGATAGAGGAAAGGATAGGATAGAGGATAGGATAGGATAGGATAGAGGATAGGATAGGATAGAGGGTAGGATAGGATAGAGGATAGGATAGGATAGAGGATAGGATAGGATAGAGGATAGGTTATAATAGAGGATAGGATAGGATAGAGGATCGGATAGAGGATAGGATAGGTTAGGATAGGATGGGATAGAGGATAGGATCGGATAGACGATAGGATAGGATAGTGGATAGGATAGGATAGGATAGGATGGGATAGAGGATAGGATAGGATAGAGGATAGGATAGGATAGAGGATAGGATAGGATAGAGGATAGGATAGGATAGAGGATAGGATAATATAGAGGATAGGATAGGATAGAGGATAGGATAGGATAGAGGATAGGATAGGATAGAGGATAGGATAGGATAGAGGATAGGATAGGATAGAGGATAGGATATGATAGAGGATAGGTTATAATAGAGGATAGGATAGGAGAGAGGATCGGATAGAGGATAGGATAGGAGAGAGGATAGGGTAGGATAGAGGATAGGATAGTTATAGAGGATAGGATGGGATAGAGGATAGGATAGGATAGAGGATAGGATAGGATATATGATAGGATAGGATAGAGGATAGGATAGGATAGAGGATAGGATAGGATAGAGAATAGGATAGGATAGAGGATAGGATTGGAAAGAGGGTAGGATAGGATAGAGGAGAGGATAGGATAGAGGATAGGATAGGATAGAGGATAGAATAGGATAGATGATAGGATAGGATAGAGGATCGGATAGAGGATAGGATAGGATAGAGGATGGTATAGAGGGTAGGATAGAGGATAGGATAGGATAGAGGATAGGATAGGATAGAGGATAGGATGGAGGATAGGATGGAGGATAGGATGGAGGATAGGATAGAGGATAGGATAGAGGATAGGATAGGATAGAGGATAGGATAGGATAGAGGATAGGATAGGATAGAGGATCGGATGGAGGGTTGGATAGTATAGAGGATAGGATAGAGGATAGGATAGAGGATAGAATAGAGGATAGGATAGGATAGAGGATAGGATAGGATAGAGGATAGGATAAAATAGAGGCTAGGATAGGATAGAGGATCGGATAGAGGATAGGATAGGATAGAGGATAGGATAGGATAGAGAATAGGATAGGATAGAGGATAGGATTGGAAAGAGGGTAGGATAGGATAGAGGAGAGGATAGGATAGAGGATAGGATAGGATAGAGGATAGGATAGAATAGCATAGAGGATAGGATAGGATAGAGGATAGGATAGGATAGAGGATAGGATAGGATAGAGGATAGGATAGGATAGAGGATAGGATAGGATAGAGGATAGGATAGGATAGAGGATAGGATAGGATAGAGGATAGGATAGGATAGAGGATAGGATAGTATAGAGTATAGGATAGGATAGAGGATAGGTTAGGATAGAGGATAGGATAGGATAGAGGATCGGATATAGGATAGGATAGATTATAGCATAGGATAGAGGATAGAATAGGATAGATGATAGGATAGGATAGAGGATCGGATGGAGGGTTGGATAGTATAGAGGATAGGATAGAGGATAGGATAGAGGATAGAATAGAGGATAGGATAGGATAGAGGATAGGATAGGATAGAGGATAGGATAAAATAGAGGCTAGGATAGGATAGAGGATCGGATAGAGGATAGGATAGGATAGAGGATAGGATAGGATAGAGAATAGGATAGGATAGAGGATAGGATTGGAAAGAGGGTAGGATAGGATAAAGGAGAGGATAGGATAGAGGATAGGATAGGATAGAGGATAGGATAGAATAGCATAGAGGATAGGATAGGATAGAGGATAGGATAGGATAGAGGATAGGATAGGATAGAGGATAGGATAGGATAGAGGATAGGATAGGATAGAGGATAGGATAGGATAGAGGATAGGATAGGATAGAGGATAGAATAGGATAGATGCTAGGATAGGATAGAGGATCGGATAGAGGATAGGATAGGAGAGAGGATAGGATAGGATAGAGGATAGGATAGGATAGAGGATAGGATAGGATAGAGGATAGGATAGAGGGTAGGGTAGAGCATAGGATAGGATAGATTATAGGATAGGATACGATAGATGATAGGATAGATGATAGGATAGGATAGAGGATAGGATAGGATAGAGGATAGGATAGGATAGAGGATAGGATAGAGGATAGGATAGAGGATAGGATAGAGGATAGGATAGGATAGAGGATAGGATAGAGGATAGGATAGGATAGAGGATAGGATAGGATAGAGGATAGGATAGTATAGAGGATAGGATAGGATACAGGATAGGATAGGATAGAGGATAGGATAGGAAAGAGGATATAATGGGATAGAGGATAGGATATGATAGAGGATAGGATAGGATAGAGGATAGGATAGGAAAGAGGTTCGGATAGAGGATAGGATAGGAGAGAGGATAGGATAGGATAGAGGATAGGATAGGATAGAGGATAAGATGGGATAGAGGATAGGATACGATAGAGGATAGGACAGGATAGAGGATAGGATAGGATAGAGGATAGGATAAAATAGAGGCTAGGATAGGATAGAGGATCGGATAGAGGATAGGATAGGATAGAGGATAGGATAGGATAGGGGATAGGATTGGAAAGAGGGTAGGATAGGATAGAGGAGAGGATAGGATAGAGGATAGGATAGGATAGAGGATATAATGGGATACATAATAGGATAGGATAGAGGATAGGATAGGATAGAGGATAGGATAGGATAGAGGATAGGATAGGATAGAGGATAGGATGGGATAGAGGATAGGTTAGGATAGAGGATAGGATAGGATATATGACAGGATAGGATAGAGGATAGGACAGGATAGAGGATAGGATAGGATAGAGGATAGGATAAAATAGAGGCTAGGATAGGATAGAGGATCGGATAGAGGATAGGATAGGATAGAGGATAGGATAGGATAGAGGATAGGATTGGAAAGAGGGTAGGATAGGATAGAGGAGAGGGTAGGATAGAGGATAGGATAGGATAGAGGATATAATGGGATAGAGGATAGGATAGGATAGAGGATAGGATAGGATAGAGGATAGGATAGAGGATAGGATAGGATAGAGGATAGGATAGGATAGTGGATAGGATAGGATAGAGGATAGGATAGGAGAGAGGATAGGATAGGATAGAGGATAGGATAGGATAGAGGATAGGATGGGATAGAGGATAGGATAGGATAGAGGATAGGATAGGATAGAGGATATAATAGGATTGAGGAAAGGGTAGGCTAGAGGATAGGATAGGATAGAGGATAGTATAGGATAGAGGATAGGATAGGATATATGATAGGATAGGATAGAGGATAGGATAGGATAGAGGATAGGATAAAATAGAGGCTAGGATAGGATAGAGGATAGGATAGAGGATAGGATAGAGGATAGGATAGAGGATAGGATAGGATAGAGGATAGGATAGGATAGAGGATAGGATGGGATAGAGGATAGGATAGGATAGAGGATAGGATAGGATAGAGGATAGGATAGGATAGAGGATATAATAGGATTGAGGAAAGGGTAGGCTAGAGGATAGGATAGGATAGAGGATAGTATAGGATAGAGGATAGGATAGGATATATGATTGGATAGGATAGAGGATAGGATAGGATAGAGGATAGGATAAAATAGAGGCTAGGATAGGATAGAGGATCGGATAGAAGATAGGATAGGATAGAGGATAGGTTATAATAGAGGATAGGATAGGAGAGAGGATCGGATAGAGGATAGGATAGGAGAGAGGATAGGATAGGATAGAGGATAGGATAGGATAGAGGATAGGATGGGATTGAGGATAGGTTAGGATAGAGGATAGGATAGGATATATGATAGGATAGGATAGAGGATAGGACAGGATAGAGGATAGGATAGAATAGGATAGAGATAGGATAGGATAGAGGATAGGATAGGATTGAGGATAGGAAATAATAGAGGATAGGATAGGATAGAGGATCGGATAGAGGATAGGATAGGAGAGAGGATAGGATAGGATAGAGGATAGGATAGGATAGATGATACGATAGAGGATTGGATATGATAGAGGATATTATAGAGGATAGAATAGGATAGATGATACTATAGGATAGAGGATAGGATATGATAGAGTAAACGATATTATACAGGATAGGATAGGGTAGAGGATAGGATCGAGGATAGGATAGGATAGAGGATAGGATAGAAGATAGGATAGGATAGGGGATAGGATAGGATAGAGGATAGGAAATAATAGAGGATAGGATAGGATAGAGGATCGGATAGATGATAGGATAGGGTAGAGGATAGGATAGGATAGAGGATAGGATAGGATAGAGGATAGGATAGGATAGTGGATAGGATAGGATAGAGGATAGGATAGGATAGAGGAAAGGATAGGATAGAGGATCGGATAGAGGATAGGATAGGATAGAGGATAGGATAGGAAAGAGGGTAGGATAGGAAAGAGGGTAGGATAGGATAGAGGATAGGTTATAATAGAGGATAGGATAGGATAGAGGATAGGATAGGTAATTGGATAGGATAGAGGATAGGATAGAGGATAGGATAGGATAGAGGATACGATAGAGGATAGGATAGGATAGAGGATGGTATAGAGGGTAGGATAGAGGATAGGATAGGATAGAGTATAGGATAGGATACGATAGATAATAGTATAGGATAGAGGATAGGATAGGATAGAGGATAGGATAGGATAGAGGATAGGATAGGATAGAGGATAGGATAGGTTCGAGGATAGGATAGGATAGAGGATATAATGGGATAGAGGATAGGATAGGATAGAGGATAGGATAGGATACTGGATAGGATAGGATAGAGGATAGGATAGGATAGAGGAAAGGATAGGATAGAGGATCGGATAGAGGATAGGATAGGATAGAGGATAGGATAGGAAAGAGGGTAGGATAGGATAGAGAATAGGTTATAATAGAGGATAGGATAGGAGAGAGGTTCGGATAGAGGATAGGATAGGATAGAGGATAGGATAGGATAGAGGATAGGATAGGATAGAGGATAGGATAGGAAAGAGGATAGGATAGGATAGAGGATCGGATGGAGGGTAGGATAGGATAGAGGATATTATAGGATAGAGGATACGATAGAGTATAGGATAGGATAGAGGATAGGATAGGATAGGATAGGATGGGATAGAGGATAGGATCGGATAGAGGATAGGATAGGATAGAGGATAGGATAGGAAAGAGGGTAGGATAGGATAGATGAGAGGATAGGATAGAGGATAGGATAGGATAGAGGATAGGTTATAATAGAGGATAGGATAGGAGAGAGGATCGGATAGAGGATAGGATAGGAGAGAGGATAGGGTAGGATAGAGGATAGGATATGATAGAGGATAGGATGGGATAGAGGATAGGATAGGATAGAGGATAGGATAGGATAGAGGATAGGATAGAGGATAGGATAGTATAGAGGATAGGATAGGATAGAGGATAGGATAGGATAGAGGATGTTATAGAGGGTAGGATAGAGGATAGGATAGGATAGAGTATAGGATAGGATACGATAGAGGATAGGATAGAATAGGATAGAGATAGGATAGGATAGGGGATAGGATAGGATAGAGGATAGGAAATAATAGAGGATAGGATAATATAGAGGATCGGATAGAGGATAGGATAGAGGATAGGATAGAGGATAGCATAGGATAGAGGATAGAATAGGATAGATGATAGGATAGGATAGAGGATCGGATGGAGGGTAGGATAGGATAGAGGATAGGATAGGATAGAGGATTGGATAGGATAGAGGATATAATGGGATAGAGGATAGGATAGGATAGAGGATAGGATAGGATAGAGGATAGGATAGGATAGAGGATAGGATAGGATAGTGGATACGATAGAGGATAGGATAGGATAGAGGATGGTATAGAGGATAGGATAGGATAGAGGATAGGATAGGAAAGAGGGTAGGATAGGAAAGAGGGTAGGATAGGATAGAGGATAGGTTATAATAGAGGATAGGATAGGATAGAGGATAGGATAGGTAATTGGATAGGATAGAGGATAGGATAGAGGATAGGATAGGATAGAGGATACGATAGAGGATAGGATAGGATAGAGGATGGTATAGAGGGTAGGATAGAGGATAGGATAGGATAGAGTATAGGATAGGATACGATAGACAATAGTATAGGATAGAGGATAGGATAGGATAGAGTATAGGATAGGATACGATAGACAATAGTATAGGATAGAGGATAGGATAGGATAGAGGATAGGATAGAGGATAGGATGGGATAGAGGATAGGATAGGATAGAGGATATAATAGGATTGAGGAAAGGATAGGATAGAGGATAGGTTAGGATAGAGGATAGGATCGGATAGAGGATAGGGTAGGATAGAGGATAGGATAAAATAGAGGCTAGGATAGGATAGAGGATAGGATAGAGGATAGGATAGGATAGAGGATAGAATAGGATAGATGATAGGATAGAGGATAGGATAGGAGAGAATATAGGATAGGATAGAGGATAGGGTAGGATAGAGGATAGGATAAAATAGAGGCTAGGATAGGATAGAGGATAGGATAGAGGATAGGATAGGATAGAGGATAGAATAGGATAGATGATAGGATAGGAGAGAGGATCGGATAGAGGATAGGATAGGAGAGAGGATAGGATAGGATAGAGGATAGGATAGGATAGAGGATAGGATGGGATAGAGGATAGGATAGGATAGAGGATAGGATAGGATATATGATAGGATAGGATAGAGGATAGGATAGGATAAAGGATAGGGTAGGATAGAGGATAGGATAAAATAGAGGCTAGGATAGGATAGAGGATAGGATAGAGGATATGATAGGATAGAGGATAGAATAGGATAGATGATAGGATAGGAGAGAGGATCGGATAGAGGATAGGATAGGAGAGAGGATAGGATAGGATAGAGGATAGGATAGGATAGAGGATAGGATGGGATAGAGGATAGGTTAGGATAGAGGATAGGATAGGATAAATGATAGGATAGGATAGAGGATAGGATAGGATAAAGGATAGGGTAGGATAGAGGATAGGATAAAATAGAGGCTAGGATAGGATAGAGGATAGGATAGAGGATATGATAGGATAGAGGATAGAATAGGATAGATGATAGGATAGGAGAGAGGATCGGATAGAGGATAGGATAGGAGAGAGGATAGGATAGGATAGAGGATAGGATAGGATAGAGGATAGGATGGGATAGAGGATAGGTTAGGATAGAGGATAGGATAGGATAAATGATAGGATAGGATAGAGGATAGGATAGGATAGAGGATAGGGTAGGATAGAGGATAGGATAAAATAGAGGCTAGGATAGGATAGAGGATAGGATAGAGGATAGGATAGGATAGAAGATAGAATAGGATAGATGATAGGATAGGAGAGAGGATCGGATAGAGGATAGGATAGGAGAGAGGATAGGATAGGATAGAGGATAATATAGGATAGAGGATAGGATTGGAAAGAGGGTAGGATAGGATAGGATAGAGGATAGGATAGAGGATAGGATAGAGGATAGGAGAGGATAGGGGATAGGATAGATGATAGGATAGGATAGAGGATAGGATAGGATAGAGGATAGGATAGGATAGAGGATAGGATAGGATAGAGGATAGGATAGGATAGTGGATAGGATAGGATAGAGGATAGGATAGGATAGAGGAAAGGATAGGATAGAGGATAGGATAGGATAGAGGATAGGATAGGTTAGAGTATAGGATAGGATAGAGGATATAATGGGATAGAGGATAGGATAGGATAGAGGATAGGATAGGATAGAGGATAGGATAGGATAGTGGATAGGATAGGATAGAGGATAGGATAGGATAGAGGAAAGGATAGGATAGAGGATCGGATAGAGGATAGGATAGGATAGAGGATAGGATAGGAAAGAGGGTAGGATAGGATAGAGGATAGGTTATAATAGAGGATAGGATAGGAGAGAGGTTCGGATAGAGGATAGGATAGGAGAGAGGATAGGATAGGATAGGATAGAGGATACGATAGAGGATAGGATAGGATAGAGGATGGTATAGAGGATAGGATAGGATAGAGGATAGGATAGGAAAGAGGGTAGGATAGGAAAGAGGGTAGGATAGGATAGAGGATAGGTTATAATAGAGGATAGGATAGGATAGAGGATAGGATAGGTAATTGGATAGGATAGAGGATAGGATAGAGGATAGGATAGGATAGAGGATACGATAGAGGATAGGATAGGATAGAGGATGGTATAGAGGGTAGGATAGAGGATAGGATAGGATAGAGGATAGGATAGGATAGAGGATAGGATAGAGGATAGGATGGGATAGAGGATAGGATAGGATAGAGGATATAATAGGATTGAGGAAAGGATAGGATAGAGGATAGGTTAGGATAGAGGATAGGATCGGATAGAGGATAGGATTGGAAAGAGGGTAGGATAGGATAGGATAGAGGATAGGATAGAGGATAGGATAGAGGATAGGATAGGATAGGGGATAGGATAGGATAGAGGATAGGAAATAATAGACGATAGGATAGGATAGATGATCGGATAGAGGATAGGATAGGAGAGAATATAGGATAGGATAGAGGATACAGGATAGGATACGATAGAGGATAGGATAGATGATAGGATAGGATAGAGGATAGGATAGGATAGAGGATAGGATAGGATAGGACAGAGGATAGGATAGGATAGAGGATAGGATAGGTTAGAGGATAGGATAGGATATATGATAGGATAGGATAGAGGATAGGATAGGATAGAGGATAGGGTAGGATAGAGGATAGGTTATAATAGAGGATAGGATAGGAGAGAGGTTCGGATAGAGGATAGGATAGGAGAGAGGATAGGATAGGATAGAGGATAGGATAGGATAGAGTATAGGATGGGATAGAGGATAGGATAGGATAGAGGATAGGATAGGATATATGATAGGATAGGATAGAGGATAGGATAGGATAGAGGATAGGTTAGGATAGAGGATAGGATAGGATAAATGATAGGATAGGATAGAGGATAGGATAGGATAAAGGATAGGGTAGGATAGAGGATAGGATAAAATAGAGGCTAGGATAGGATAGAGGATAGGATAGAGGATATGATAGGATAGAGGATAGAATAGGATAGATGATAGGATAGGAGAGAGGATCGGATAGAGGATAGGATAGGAGAGAGGATAGGATAGGATAGAGGATAGGATAGGATAGAGGATAGGATGGGATAGAGGATAGGTTAGGATAGAGGATAGGATAGGATAAATGATAGGATAGGATAGAGGATAGGATAGGATAGAGGATAGGGTAGGATAGAGGATAGGATAAAATAGAGGCTAGGATAGGATAGAGGATAGGATAGAGGATAGGATAGGATAGAAGATAGAATAGGATAGATGATAGGATAGGAGAGAGGATCGGATAGAGGATAGGATAGGAGAGAGGATAGGATAGGATAGAGGATAATATAGGATAGAGGATAGGATTGGAAAGAGGGTAGGATAGGATAGGATAGAGGATAGGATAGAGGATAGGATAGAGGATAGGAGAGGATAGGGGATAGGATAGATGATAGGATAGGATAGAGGATAGGATAGGATAGAGGATAGGATAGGATAGAGGATAGGATAGGATAGAGGATAGGATAGGATAGTGGATAGGATAGGATAGAGGATAGGATAGGATAGAGGAAAGGATAGGATAGAGGATAGGATAGGATAGAGGATAGGATAGGTTAGAGTATAGGATAGGATAGAGGATATAATGGGATAGAGGATAGGATAGGATAGAGGATAGGATAGGATAGAGGATAGGATAGGATAGTGGATAGGATAGGATAGAGGATAGGATAGGATAGAGGAAAGGATAGGATAGAGGATCGGATAGAGGATAGGATAGGATAGAGGATAGGATAGGAAAGAGGGTAGGATAGGATAGAGGATAGGTTATAATAGAGGATAGGATAGGAGAGAGGTTCGGATAGAGGATAGGATAGGAGAGAGGATAGGATAGGATAGGATAGAGGATACGATAGAGGATAGGATAGGATAGAGGATGGTATAGAGGATAGGATAGGATAGAGGATAGGATAGGAAAGAGGGTAGGATAGGAAAGAGGGTAGGATAGGATAGAGGATAGGTTATAATAGAGGATAGGATAGGATAGAGGATAGGATAGGTAATTGGATAGGATAGAGGATAGGATAGAGGATAGGATAGGATAGAGGATACGATAGAGGATAGGATAGGATAGAGGATGGTATAGAGGGTAGGATAGAGGATAGGATAGGATAGAGGATAGGATAGGATAGAGGATAGGATAGAGGATAGGATGGGATAGAGGATAGGATAGGATAGAGGATATAATAGGATTGAGGAAAGGATAGGATAGAGGATAGGTTAGGATAGAGGATAGGATCGGATAGAGGATAGGATTGGAAAGAGGGTAGGATAGGATAGGATAGAGGATAGGATAGAGGATAGGATAGAGGATAGGATAGGATAGGGGATAGGATAGGATAGAGGATAGGAAATAATAGACGATAGGATAGGATAGATGATCGGATAGAGGATAGGATAGGAGAGAATATAGGATAGGATAGAGGATACAGGATAGGATACGATAGAGGATAGGATAGATGATAGGATAGGATAGAGGATAGGATAGGATAGAGGATAGGATAGGATAGGACAGAGGATAGGATAGGATAGAGGATAGGATAGGTTAGAGGATAGGATAGGATATATGATAGGATAGGATAGAGGATAGGATAGGATAGAGGATAGGGTAGGATAGAGGATAGGTTATAATAGAGGATAGGATAGGAGAGAGGTTCGGATAGAGGATAGGATAGGAGAGAGGATAGGATAGGATAGAGGATAGGATAGGATAGAGTATAGGATGGGATAGAGGATAGGATAGGATAGAGGATAGGATAGGATATATGATAGGATAGGATAGAGGATAGGATAGGATAGAGGATAGGGTAGGATAGAGGATAGGATAAAATAGATGCTAGGATAGGATAGAGGATAGGATAGAGGATAGGATAGAGGATAGGATAGGATAGAGGATAGAATAGGATAGATGATACGATAGAAGAGAGGATCGGATAGAGGATAGGATAGGAGAGAGGATAGGATAGGATAGAGGATAGGATAGGATAGAGGATAGGATTGGAAAGAGGGTAGGATAGGATAGGATAGAGGATAGGATAGGATAGAGGATAGGATAGGATAGAGGATAGGATAGGATAGAGGATAGGATAGGATAGAGGATAGGAAATAATAGAGGATAGGATAGGATAGATGATCGGATAGAGGATACGATAGGAGAGAATATAGGATAGGATAGAGGATGGAGGATAGGATACGATAGAGGATAGGATAGATGATAGGATAGGATAGAGGATAGGATAGGATAGAGGATAGGATAGGATAGGATAGAGGATAGGATAGGATAGAGGATAGGATAGGTTAGAGGATAGGATAGGATAGAGGATATAATGGGATAGAGGATAGGATAGGATAGAGGATAGGATAGGATAGAGGATAGGATAGGATAGAGGATAGGATTGGATAGAGGATAGGATATGATAGAGTAAACGATATTATAGAGGATAGGATAGGGTAGAGGATAGGATAGTATACAGGATAGGATAGGATAGAGGATAGGATAGGATAGAGGATAGGATAGGATAGAGGATAGGATTGGATAGAGGATATAATAGGATAGAGGATAGGATAGGATAGAGGATAGGATAGGATAGAGGATAGGATATTATAGAGGATAGAATAGGATAGATGATAGGATAGGATAGAGGATCGGATAGAGGATAGGATAGGATACAGGATAGGATAGGATAGATGATAGCATAGGATAGAGGATAGAATAGGATAGATGATAGGATAGGATAGAGGATCGGATAGAGGATAGGTTAGGATAGAGGATAGGATAGGATAGGATAGGATGGGATAGAGGATAGGATCGGATAGAGGATAGGATAGGATAGAGGATAGGATAGGATAGGATAGGATGGGATAGAGGATAGGATCGGATAGAGGATAGGATAGGATAGAGGATAGGATAGGAAAGAGGGTAGGATAGGATAGATGAGAGGATAGGATAGAGGATAGGATAGGATAGAGGATAGGTTATAATAGAGGATAGGATAGGAGAGAGGATCGGATAGAGGATAGGATAGGAGAGAGGATAGGGTAGGATAGAGGATAGGATATGATAGAGGATAGGATGGGATAGAGGATAGGATAGGATAGAGGATAGGATAGGATAGAGGATAGGATAGAGGATAGGATAGTATAGAGGATAGGATAGGATAGAGGATAGGATAGGATAGAGGATGTTATAGAGGGTAGGATAGAGGATAGGATAGGATAGAGTATAGGATAGGATACGATAGAGGATAGGATAGAATAGGATAGAGATAGGATAGGATAGGGGATAGGATAGGATAGAGGATAGGAAATAATAGAGGATAGGATAATATAGAGGATCGGATAGAGGATAGGATAGGTGAGAGGATAGAATAGGATAGATGATACTAGAGGATAGAGGATAGGATATGATAGAGTAAACGATATTATACAGGATAGGATAGGGTAGAGGATAGGATGGAGAATAGGATAGGATAGAGGATAGGATAGAGGATAGGATAGAGGATAGGATAGAGGATAGCATAGGATAGAGGATAGAATAGGATAGATGATAGGATAGGATAGAGGATCGGATGGAGGGTAGGATAGGATAGAGGATAGGATAGGATAGAGGATTGGATAGGATAGAGGATATAATGGGATAGAGGATAGGATAGGATAGAGGATAGGATAGGATAGAGGATAGGATAGGATAGTGGATACGATAGAGGATAGGATAGGATAGAGGATGGTATAGAGGATAGGATAGGATAGAGGATAGGATAGGAAAGAGGGTAGGATAGGAAAGAGGGTAGGATAGGATAGAGGATAGGTTATAATAGAGGATAGGATAGGATAGAGGATAGGATAGGTAATTGGATAGGATAGAGGATAGGATAGAGGATAGGATAGGATAGAGGATACGATAGAGGATAGGATAGGATAGAGGATGGTATAGAGGGTAGGATAGAGGATAGGATAGGATAGAGTATAGGATAGGATACGATAGACAATAGTATAGGATAGAGGATAGGATAGGATAGAGTATAGGATAGGATACGATAGACAATAGTATAGGATAGAGGATAGGATAGGATAGAGGATAGGATAGAGGATAGGATGGGATAGAGGATAGGATAGGATAGAGGATATAATAGGATTGAGGAAAGGATAGGATAGAGAATAGGTTAGGATAGAGGATAGGATCGGATAGAGGATAGGGTAGGATAGAGGATAGGATAAAATAGAGGCTAGGATAGGATAGAGGATAGGATAGAGGATAGGATAGGATAGAGGATAGAATAGGATAGATGATAGGATAGAGGATAGGATAGGAGAGAATATAGGATAGGATAGAGGATAGGGTAGGATAGAGGATAGGATAAAATAGAGGCTAGGATAGGATAGAGGATAGGATAGAGGATAGGATAGGATAGAGGATAGAATAGGATAGATGATAGGATAGGAGAGAGGATCGGATAGAGGATAGGATAGGAGAGAGGATAGGATAGGATAGAGGATAGGATAGAGGATAGGATAGAGGATAGGATAGGATAGAGGATAGAATAGGATAGATGATACGATAGAAGAGAGGATCGGATAGAGGATAGGATAGGAGAGAGGATAGGATAGGATAGAGGATAGGATAGGATAGAGGATAGGATTGGAAAGAGGGTAGGATAGGATAGGATAGAGGATAGGATAGGATAGAGGATAGGATAGGATAGAGGATAGGATAGGATAGAGGATAGGATAGGATAGAGGATAGGAAATAATAGAGGATAGGATAGGATAGATGATCGGATAGAGGATACGATAGGAGAGAATATAGGATAGGATAGAGGATGGAGGATAGGATACGATAGAGGATAGGATAGATGATAGGATAGGATAGAGGATAGGATAGGATAGAGGATAGGATAGGATAGGATAGAGGATAGGATAGGATAGAGGATAGGATAGGTTAGAGGATAGGATAGGATAGAGGATATAATGGGATAGAGGATAGGATAGGATAGAGGATAGGATAGGATAGAGGATAGGATAGGATAGAGGATAGGATTGGATAGAGGATAGGATATGATAGAGTAAACGATATTATAGAGGATAGGATAGGGTAGAGGATAGGATAGTATACAGGATAGGATAGGATAGAGGATAGGATAGGATAGAGGATAGGATAGGATAGAGGATAGGATTGGATAGAGGATATAATAGGATAGAGGATAGGATAGGATAGAGGATAGGATAGGATAGAGGATAGGATATTATAGAGGATAGAATAGGATAGATGATAGGATAGGATAGAGGATCGGATAGAGGATAGGATAGGATACAGGATAGGATAGGATAGATGATAGCATAGGATAGAGGATAGAATAGGATAGATGATAGGATAGGATAGAGGATCGGATAGAGGATAGGTTAGGATAGAGGATAGGATAGGATAGGATAGGATGGGATAGAGGATAGGATCGGATAGAGGATAGGATAGGATAGAGGATAGGATAGGATAGGATAGGATGGGATAGAGGATAGGATCGGATAGAGGATAGGATAGGATAGAGGATAGGATAGGAAAGAGGGTAGGATAGGATAGATGAGAGGATAGGATAGAGGATAGGATAGGATAGAGGATAGGTTATAATAGAGGATAGGATAGGAGAGAGGATCGGATAGAGGATAGGATAGGAGAGAGGATAGGGTAGGATAGAGGATAGGATATGATAGAGGATAGGATGGGATAGAGGATAGGATAGGATAGAGGATAGGATAGGATAGAGGATAGGATAGAGGATAGGATAGTATAGAGGATAGGATAGGATAGAGGATAGGATAGGATAGAGGATGTTATAGAGGGTAGGATAGAGGATAGGATAGGATAGAGTATAGGATAGGATACGATAGAGGATAGGATAGAATAGGATAGAGATAGGATAGGATAGGGGATAGGATAGGATAGAGGATAGGAAATAATAGAGGATAGGATAATATAGAGGATCGGATAGAGGATAGGATAGGTGAGAGGATAGAATAGGATAGATGATACTAGAGGATAGAGGATAGGATATGATAGAGTAAACGATATTATACAGGATAGGATAGGGTAGAGGATAGGATGGAGAATAGGATAGGATAGAGGATAGGATAGAGGATAGGATAGAGGATAGGATAGAGGATAGCATAGGATAGAGGATAGAATAGGATAGATGATAGGATAGGATAGAGGATCGGATGGAGGGTAGGATAGGATAGAGGATAGGATAGGATAGAGGATTGGATAGGATAGAGGATATAATGGGATAGAGGATAGGATAGGATAGAGGATAGGATAGGATAGAGGATAGGATAGGATAGTGGATACGATAGAGGATAGGATAGGATAGAGGATGGTATAGAGGATAGGATAGGATAGAGGATAGGATAGGAAAGAGGGTAGGATAGGAAAGAGGGTAGGATAGGATAGAGGATAGGTTATAATAGAGGATAGGATAGGATAGAGGATAGGATAGGTAATTGGATAGGATAGAGGATAGGATAGAGGATAGGATAGGATAGAGGATACGATAGAGGATAGGATAGGATAGAGGATGGTATAGAGGGTAGGATAGAGGATAGGATAGGATAGAGTATAGGATAGGATACGATAGACAATAGTATAGGATAGAGGATAGGATAGGATAGAGTATAGGATAGGATACGATAGACAATAGTATAGGATAGAGGATAGGATAGGATAGAGGATAGGATAGAGGATAGGATGGGATAGAGGATAGGATAGGATAGAGGATATAATAGGATTGAGGAAAGGATAGGATAGAGAATAGGTTAGGATAGAGGATAGGATCGGATAGAGGATAGGGTAGGATAGAGGATAGGATAAAATAGAGGCTAGGATAGGATAGAGGATAGGATAGAGGATAGGATAGGATAGAGGATAGAATAGGATAGATGATAGGATAGAGGATAGGATAGGAGAGAATATAGGATAGGATAGAGGATAGGGTAGGATAGAGGATAGGATAAAATAGAGGCTAGGATAGGATAGAGGATAGGATAGAGGATAGGATAGGATAGAGGATAGAATAGGATAGATGATAGGATAGGAGAGAGGATCGGATAGAGGATAGGATAGGAGAGAGGATAGGATAGGATAGAGGATAGGATAGGATAGAGGATAGGATGGGATAGAGGATAGGATAGGATAGAGGATAGGATAGGATATATGATAGGATAGGATAGAGGATAGGATAGGATAAAGGATAGGGTAGAATAGAGGATAGGATAAAATAGAGGCTAGGATAGGATAGAGGATAGGATAGAGGATATGATAGGATAGAGGATAGAATAGGATAGATGATAGGATAGGAGAGAGGATCGGATAGAGGATAGGATAGGAGAGAGGATAGGATAGGATAGAGGATAGGATAGGATAGAGGATAGGATGGGATAGAGGATAGGTTAGGATAGAGGATAGGATAGGATAAATGATAGGATAGGATAGAGGATAGGATAGGATAGAGGATAGGGTAGGATAGAGGATAGGATAAAATAGAGGCTAGGATAGGATAGAGGATAGGATAGAGGATAGGATAGGATAGAGGATAGAATAGGATAGATGATAGGATAGGAGAGAGGATCGGATAGAGGATAGGATAGGAGAGAGGATAGGATATTATAGAGGATAGGATAGGATAGAGGATAGGATGGGATAGAGGATAGGATAGGATAGAGGATAGGATAGGATATATGATAGGATAGGATAGAGGATAGGATAGGATAAAGGATAGGGTAGGATAGAGGATAGGATAAAATAGAGGCTAGGATAGGATAGAGGATAGGATAGAGGATATGATAGGATAGAGGATAGAATAGGATAGATGATAGGATAGGAGAGAGGATCGGATAGAGGATAGGATAGGAGAGAGGATAGGATAGGATAGAGGATAGGATAGGATAGAGGATAGGATGGGATAGAGGATAGGTTAGGATAGAGGATAGGATAGGATAAATGATAGGATAGGATAGAGGATAGGATAGGATAGAGGATAGGGTAGGATAGAGGATAGGATAAAATAGAGGCTAGGATAGGATAGAGGATAGGATAGAGGATAGGATAGGATAGAGGATAGAATAGGATAGATGATAGGATAGGAGAGAGGATCGGATAGAGGATAGGATAGGAGAGAGGATAGGATAGGATAGAGGATAATATAGGATAGAGGATAGGATTGGAAAGAGGGTAGGATAGGATAGGATAGAGGATAGGATAGAGGATAGGATAGAGGATAGGATAGGATAGGGGATAGGATAGATGATAGGATAGGATAGAGGATAGGATAGGATAGAGGATAGGATAGCATAGAGGATAGGATAGGATAGAGGATAGGATAGGATAGTGGATAGGATAGGATAGAGGATAGGATAGGATAGAGGAAAGGATAGGATAGAGGATAGGATAGGATAGAGGATAGGATAGGTTAGAGTATAGGATAGGATAGAGGATATAATGGGATAGAGGATAGGATAGGATAGAGGATAGGATAGGATAGAGGATAGGATAGGATAGTGGATAGGATAGGATAGAGGATAGGATAGGATAGAGGAAAGGATAGGATAGAGGATCGGATAGAGGATAGGATAGGATAGAGGATAGGATCGGATAGAGGATAGGATAGGATAGAGGATAGGATAGGAAAGAGGGTAGGATAGGATAGAGGATAGGTTATAATAGAGGATAGGATAGGAGAGAGGTTCGGATAGAGGATAGGATAGGAGAGAGGATAGGATAGGAGAGAGGATAGGATAGGATAGGATAGAGGATACGATAGAGGATAGGATAGGATAGAGGATGGTATAGAGGATAGGATAGGATAGAGGATAGGATAGGAAAGAGGGTAGAATAGGAAAGAGGGTAGGATAGGATAGAGGATAGGTTATAATAGAGGATAGGATAGGATAGAGGATAGGATAGGTAATTGGATAGGATAGAGGATAGGATAGAGGATAGGATAGGATAGAGGATACGATAGAGGATAGGATAGGATAGAGGATGGTATAGAGGGTAGGATAGAGGATAGGATAGGATAGAGGATAGGATAGGATAGAGGATAGGATAGAGGATAGGATGGGATAGAGGATAGGATAGGATAGAGGATATAATAGGATTGAGGAAAGGATAGGATAGAGGATAGGTTAGGATAGAGGATAGGATCGGATAGAGGATAGGATTGGAAAGAGGGTAGGATAGGATAGGATAGAGGATAGGATAGAGGATAGGATAGAGGATAGGATAGGATAGGGGATAGGATAGGATAGAGGATAGGAAATAATAGAGGATAGGATAGGATAGATGATCGGATAGAGGATAGGATAGGAGAGAATATAGGATAGGATAGAGGATAGAGGATAGGATACCATAGAGGATAGGATAGATGATAGGATAGGATAGAGGATAGGATAGGATAGAGGATAGGATAGGATAGGACAGAGGATAGGATAGGATAGAGGATAGGATAGGTTAGAGGATAGGATAGGATATATGATAGGATAGGATAGAGGATAGGATAGGATAGAGGATAGGGTAGGATAGAGGATAGGTTATAATAGAGGATAGGATAGGAGAGAGGTTCGGATAGAGGATAGGATAGGAGAGAGGATAGGATAGGATAGAGGATAGGATAGGATAGAGTATAGGATGGGATAGAGGATAGGATAGGATAGAGGATAGGATAGGATATATGATAGGATAGGATAGAGGATAGGATAGGATAGAGGATAGGGTAGGATAGAGGATAGGATAAAATAGATACTAGGATAGGATAGAGGATAGGATAGAGGATAGGATAGAGGATAGGATAGGATAGAGGATAGAATAGGATAGATGATACGATAGAAGAGAGGATCGGATAGAGGATAGGATAGGAGAGAGGATAGGATAGGATAGAGGATAGGATAGGATAGAGGATAGGATTGGAAAGAGGGTAGGATAGGATAGGATAGAGGATAGGATAGGATAGAGGATAGGATAGGATAGAGGATAGGATAGGATAGAGGATAGGATAGGATAGAGGATAGGAAATAATAGAGGATAGGATAGGATAGATGATCGGATAGAGGATACGATAGGAGAGAATATAGGATAGGATAGAGGATGGAGGATAGGATACGATAGAGGATAGGATAGATGATAGGATAGGATAGAGGATAGGATAGGATAGAGGATAGGATAGGATAGGATAGAGGATAGGATAGGATAGAGGATAGGATAGGTTAGAGGATAGGATAGGATAGAGGATATAATGGGATAGAGGATAGGATAGGATAGAGGATAGGATAGGATAGAGGATAGGATAGGATAGTGGATAGGATAGGATAGAGGATAGGATAGGATAGAGGAAAGGATAGGATAGAGGATCGGATAGAGGATAGGATAGGATAGAGGATAGGATAGGAAAGAGGGTAGGATAGGATAGAGGATAGGTTATAATAGAGGATAGGATAGGAGAGAGGTTCGGATAGAGGATAGGATAGGAGAGAGGATAGGATAGGATAGAGGGTAGGATAGGATAGAGGATAGGATGGGATAGAGGATAGGATAGGATAGAGGATAGGATAGGATATATGATAGGATAGGATAGAGGATAGGATAGGATAGAGGATAGGATAGGATAGAGGATAGGATGGGATAGAGGATAGGTTAGGATAGAGGATAGGATAGGATATATGATAGGATAGGATAGAGGATAGGATAGGATAGAGGATAGGGTAGGATAGAGGATAGGATAAAATAGAGGCTAGGATAGGATAGAGGATAGGATAGAGGATAGGATAGGATAGAGGATAGAATAGGATAGATGATAGGATAGGAGAGAGGATCGGATAGAGGATAGGATAGGATAGAGGATAATATAGGATAGAGGATAGGATTGGAAAGAGGGTAGGATAGGATAGGATAGAGGATAGGATAGAGGATAGGATAGAGGATAGGATAGGATAGGGGATAGGATAGGATAGAGGATAGGAAATAATAGAGGATAGGATAGGATAGATGATCGGATAGAGGATAGGATAGGAGAGAATATAGGATAGGATAGAGGATAGAGGATAGGATACGATAGAGGATAGGATAGATGATAGGATAGGATAGAGGATAGGATAGGATAGAGGATAGGATAGGATAGGATAGAGGATAGGATAGGATACAGGATAGGATAGGTTAGAGGATAGGATAGGATAGAGGATATAATGGGATAGGGGATAGGATAGGATAGAGGATAGGATAGGATAGAGGATAGGATAGGATAGTGGATAGGATAGGATAGAGGATAGGATAGGATAGAGGAAAGGATAGGATAGAGGATCGGATAGAGGATAGGATAGGATAGAGGGTAGGATAGGAAAGAGGGTAGGATAGGATAGAGGATAGGTTATAGTAGAGGATAGGATAGGAGAGAGGTTCGGATAGAGGATAGGATAGGAGAGAGGATAGGATAGGATAGAGGATAGGATAGGATAGAGGATAGGGTAGGAAAGAGGATAGGATAAAATAGAGGCTAGGATAGGATAGAGGATAGGATAGAGGATAGGATAGGATAGAGGATAGAATAGGATAGATGATAGGATAGGAGAGAGGATCGGATAGAGGATAGGATAGGAGAGAGGATAGGACAGGATAGAGGATAGGATAGGATAGAGGATAGGATGGGATAGAGGATAGGTTAGGATAGAGGATAGGATAGGATATATGATAGGATAGGATAGAGGATAGGATAGGATAGAGGACAGGATAGGATACAGGATAGGATAAAATAGAGGCTAGGATAGGATAGAGGATCGGATTGAGGATAGGATAGGATTGAGGATAGGATAGGATAGAGGATAGGATAGGATAGAGGATAGGATAGGATAGAGGATCGGATGGAGGGTAGGATAGGATAGAGGATAGGATAGGATAGAGGATTGGATAGGATAGAGGAAAGGATAGGATAGAGGATTGGATAGGTAATTGGATAGGATAGAGGATAGGATAGAGGATAGGATAGGATAGAGGATACGATAGAGTATAGGATAGGATAGAGAATGGTATAGAGGATAGGATAGGATAGAGGATAGGATAGGATAGAGGATAGGATAGGATAGAGGATAGGATAGTCTAGAGGATAGGATAGGATAGAGGATAGGATAGGATAGAGGATAGGATAGGATAGAGGATAGGATAGGATAGAGGATAGGATAGGATAGAGGATAGGATAGGATAGAGAATAGGATAGGATAGAGGATATTATAGGGTAGAGGATAGGATGGGATAGAGGATATGATATGATAGAGGATCGGAAAGAGGATAGGATTGAGTATAGGATGGGATAGAGGATAGGATAGGGTATTGGATAGGATAGAGGATAGGATAGGATAGAGGATAGGATAGGATACAGGATAGGATAGGATAGAGGATAGGATAGGATAGAGGATAGGATAGGATAGAGGATAGGATAGGATAGAGGATAGGTTAGGATAGAGGATAGGATAGGATATATGATAGGATAGGATAGAGGATAGGATAGGATAGAGGATAGGGTAGGATAGAGGATAGGATAAAATAGAGGCTAGGATAGGATAGAGGATAGGATAGAGAATAGGATAGGATAGAGGATAGAATAGGATAGATGATAGGATAGGAGAGAGGATCGGATAGAGGATACGATAGGAGAGAGGATAGGATAGGATAGAGGATAATATAGGATAGAGGATAGGATTGGAAAGAGGGTAGGATAGGATAGGATATAGGATAGGATTGGATAGAGGATAGGATAGGATAGGATAGAGGATAGGATAGGATAGAGGATGCGGCTGCGGGAGGTAATGACGGCGGTGTGCGACACCGCCATGCCCCGCAGCCGGTTCGCCCCCAGGAGGGCGGCGTACTGGTGGTCCGCCGGCATTGCGGAGCTCCGGCGTGCCTGCAATGCCGCGCGGCGTCGGTACGGCCGAGCGCGTAGGAGGCGCGACGACGAGGAGGCGACGGCGAGGCTCGGCGGGGAGTACCGAGCCGCGCTCGGGGTTCTCCGCAGGGCTATCGCGCGGGCCAAGGCCGACGCGTGGTCGGAGCTCGTCGGCACGGTGGACTCCGATCCATGGGGGCGCCCGTACAAGCTTGTCATGAACAAGCTGCGCGCGTGGGCGCCTCCGGTGACGGAGTCGATGGACCCCCACCTGCTCGAGGGAGTGGTGGCGTCCCTCTTCCCGCGAGAGGGGGGACAACTGCGCCGCTCCCATTGGGAACAGGAGCCTCTCTCCTGGTCCGCAGAGTGGGAGGTGTCGGCCGGCGAGCTGGGTGAGGCGATGGCCAGGGCGCGGCGGGTGGGCCGCAAGGCCCCGGGCCCGGACGGGGTGCCGGGCCGCGCGTTGGTCTTGGCCCTGGAGGGGGGACTCGCCGCCGAACTCCGGCAGCTGTATAACGGCTGTCTGAGGGAGGGGGTGTTCCCCACGGAGTGGAAGTCGGGCAGGTTGGTCCTCCTTCCGAAGGGGGGCAAGTCCCGGGACTCGCCCTCAGGGTACCGGCCAATTTGTCTGCTGGACGAGGCGGGGAAGTTGTTCGAGCGCGTACTCGTTGGACGCCTCGTCCGGCACCTGTCGGCGGGAGGGGTCCCCGATCTGAGCGGGGTTCAATTCGGCTTCCGGGAGGGTCTCTCCACCGTCGACGCTATTCGGCGGGTGAGGGCTCTCTCGGAGGCCTGTACGAGGGGGGGCGGTGTTGCGTTGGCGATATCCTTGGATATCGCTAACGCGTTCAACACCGTCCCCTGGGATCGGATAATGGAGGCCCTGGTCTTCCACCGGGTGCCTCTGTATCTCAGAAGGGTGATTGGGAGCTATCTCTCCGACAGGGGTATAGAGTATCCCGGCCGGTACGGGATGGTGCGCAGGGGCGTCGTGCGCGGGGTTCCGCAGGGCTCGGTGTTGGGCCCGTTGCTGTGGAATCTTGCGTACGATCGCGTCCTGCGGGAGGAGATGCCTCCCGGGGTCAGCCTGACGTGTTACGCCGACGACACGCTGGTATTGGCCACCGGGAGGTATGCGAAGGAGGCCATCTGCCTGGCGGAGCGCGGCGCGTGGTGCGCGCGATCCGGTCGCTGGGCCTAGAGGTGTCCGTCGAGAAAACCAGGGCCATGTGGTTTCTCCGCTCGGCCCGGTTGGCGGCGCCTCCCCAGTGCTGGATCTGCGTGGGGGAGGGGATGGTCAAGGTCGGGTCCCAGATGCGGTACCTGGGACTCGAGCTTGACGGCCGGTGGCGTTTTGACCGCCACCTTGAGTCGCTGGCGCCCCGGGCGGAGAGGGCGACCGCTGCGCTCGGTCGCCTTCTCCCGAATCTCGGGGGACCCTGTGGACGGGTGCGTCGTCTGTTCGCGGTGGTGGTGCGAGTTTTGGTCCTGTACGGAGCCCCTGTGTGGGCGCGCGATGTCTTGGCTAGGGGGCGCAGTGGCGGCACACGGTCGCTGCTGCGTCGCATCGAGCGCAGGCTGGCCATAGGCATCGTGCGGGGGTACCGCACCATTTCATACGCGACGGCGATGGTGATGTCGGGGCTGATCCCCCTCGAGCTGGAGGCCCGCGTGTTGGCGGATGTGCATACGCACTCCAGGGAACTCCGGCTCCGGGGGGTGGCCCCGGATCAGGCGCGGCTCATGGTGGATGAGCTCAGGCGACATGCTCGGCGGCACGCAGCCCGGGAGTGGCGCGATAGCCTTCCCGGGACGAGGGAGGGCGAGAGGCGGGCCGTTCGGGCCATCCTCCCGGTGTTCGATCAATGGAACAGGGGATGGATGGGGCATAGGGTCTCCTACCGTGTGACGCAGGTGATGAGCGGGCACGGGTGCTTCGGCGACTACCTGTGTCGCATCGGGAGGGAGACCGAGGAGGCGTGTCACCACTGCGGCGAGCCGCGGGACACGGCGCAACACACTCTGGAGGAGTGTCCGGCATGGGGGGGGAGAGCGCCGTGCCCTGCGGCGCGCGGTGGGCCACGACCTCTCGCTCCCGGCTGTCGTCGCTGCGGCAGCCGGTGGCGAGGAGGCGTGGAGGGGGTTCGCTTCCTTCTGCGAGCGGGTTATGCTGCGGAAGGAGGCTGCGGAACGGGATCGGGAGCGTAATCACGATCCCGGCCGAAGGGGGGGGAGGCGGCGCAGGGTACGCCCCGGGGGCGTACCCCCGTTGCGACGCCTCTGACGCGAGCGGGGACGCCCTTGATGATCTCGAGGCCGGGGATCGGATATCCCCTTACACTCGGTCACCAACGGCGTCCCCGGAGGCCGCCGGGCATCTCGAGCGGGGGCTCGGATGCTCATCGGGCGGCCTAACAGGGGGGAAGGCGCCACGTCGTCCGTTGCGTGGTGCCTTCGGATAGAGTAGGTACGGGAGGGGGCCGCGTCCCCCCCTGGGTGGTATGCTAAGGCGGGGGCACACCGGATTGACATGCGCGCGCAGAGCACGGGTGCCCCCAGGAGTCTAGGGACGGACGGGGAGGAGTTAGTGGGTATACTCGGCGTTGCACCAACCAGCCGAGGAGTCCCACATAACCCGGACCCCCCCCCCCCCCGTGGGGGTTCGTCTATCCGTAACGAGATTACCTCCTCGGAAAAAAAAAAAAAAAAAAAAAATAGGATAGGATAGACGATAGGATAGGTTAGAGGATAGGATAGGATAGAGGATATAATGGGATAGAGGATAGGATAGGATAGAGGATAGGATAGGATAGAGGATAGGATAGGATAGTGGATAGGATAGGATAGAGGATAGGATAGGATAGAGGAAAGGATAGGATAGAGGATCGGATAGAGGATAGGATAGGATAGAGGATAGGATAGGAAAGAGGGTAGGATAGGATAGAGGATAAGTTATAGTAGAGGATAGGATAGGAGAGAGGTTCGGATAGAGGATAGGATAGGAGAGAGGATAGGATAGGATAGAGGATAGGATAGGATAGAGGATAGGATGGGATAGAGGATAGGATAGGATAGAGGATAGGATAGGATATATGATAGGATAGGATAGAGGATAGGATAGGATAGAGGATAGGGTAGGAAAGAGGATAGGATAAAATAGAGGCTAGGATAGGATAGAGGATAGGATAGAGGATAGGATAGGATAGAGGATAGAATAGGATAGATGATAGGATAGGTGAGAGGATCGGATAGAGGATAGGATAGGAGAGAGGATAGGACAGGATAGAGGATAGGATAGGATAGAGAATAGGATGGGATAGAGGATAGGTTAGGATAGAGGATAGGATAGGATATATGATAGGATAGGATAGAGGATAGGATAGGATAGAGGATAGGATAGGATACAGGATAGGATAAAATAGAGGCTAGGATAGGATAGAGGATCGGATAGAGGATAGGATAGGATTGAGGATAGGATAGGATAGAGGATAGGATAGGATAGAGGATAGGATAGGATAGAGGATCGGATGGAGGGTAGGATAGGATAGAGGATAGGATAGGATAGAGGATTGGATAGGATAGAGGAAAGGATAGGATAGAGGATTGGATAGGTAATTGGATAGGATAGAGGATAGGATAGAGGATAGGATAGGATAGAGGATACGATAGAGTATAGGATAGGATAGAGAATGGTATAGAGGGTAGGATAGGATAGAGGATAGGATAGGATAGAGGATATAATGGGATAGAGGATAGGATAGGATAGAGGATAGGATAGGATAGAGGATAGGATAGGATAGATGATAGGATAGGATAGAGGATAGGATAGGATAGAGGATATAATGGGATAGAGGATAGGATAGGATAGAGGATAGGATAGGATAGAGGATAGGATAGGATAGATGATAGGATAGGATAGAGGATAGGATAGGATAGAGGAAAGGATAGGATAGAGGATGGTATAGAGGGTAGGATAGGATAGAGGATAGGATAGGGTAGAGGATATAATGGGATAGAGGATAGGATAGGATAGAGGATAGGATAGGATAGAGGATAGGATAGGATAGTGGATAGGATAGGATAGAGGATAGGATAGGATAGAGGAAAGGATAGGATAGAGGATCGGATAGAGGATAGGATAGGATAGAGGATAGGATAGGAAAGAGGGTAGGATAGGATAGAGGAGAGGATATGATAGAGGATAGGATAGGATAGAGGGTAGGATAGGATAGAGGAGAGGATATGATAGAGGATAGGATAGGATAGAGGATAGGTTATAATAGAGGATAGGATAGGAGAGAGGTTCGGATAGAGGATAGGATAGGAGAGAGGATAGGATAGGATAGAGGATAGGATAGGATAGAGGATAGGATGGGATAGAGGATAGGATAGGATAGAGGATAGGATAGGATATATGATAGTATAGGATAGAGGATAGGATAGGATAGAGGATAGGATAGGATAGAGGATAGGATAAAATAGAGGCTAGGATAGGATAGAGGATCGGATAGAGGATAGGATAGGATAGAGGATAGGATAGGATAGAGGATAGGTTATAATAGAGGATAGGATAGGAGAGAGGATCGGATAGAGGATAGGATAGGAGAGAGGATAGGATAGGATAGAGGATAGGATAGGATAGAGGATAGGATGGGATAGAGGATAGGTTAGGATAGAGGATAGGATAGGATATATGATAGGATAGGATAGAGGATAGGATAGGATAGAGGATAGGATAGGGTAGAGGATAGGATTGAGGATAGGATAGGGTAGAGGATAGGATAGGATAGAGGATAGAATAGGATAGAGGATAGGATAGAGGATAGGATAGAGGATAGGATAGAGGATAGGATAGAGGATAGGATAGGATAGAGGATAGGATAGGATAGAGGATAGGATAGGATAGAGGATAGGATAGGATAGAGGATAGGATAGGATAGAGGATAGGATAGGATATCGGATATAATGGGATAGAGGATAGGATAGGATAGATGATAGAATAGGATAGAGGATAGAATAGGATAGAGGATAGGATAGAGGATAGGATAGAGGATAGGATAGGATAGAGGATCGGATAGGTAATTGGATAGGATAAAGGATAGGATAAGGTAGAGGCTAGTATAGGATAGAGGATAGGATAGGATAGAGGATAGGATAGGATAAAGGATAGGATAGGATAGATGATAGGATAGGATAGAGGATAGGATAGGATAGAGGATAGGATAGGATAGAGGATAGGATAGGATAGAGGATAGGATAGGGTAGAGAATATAATAGGATAGAGGATACGATAGAGGATTGGATATGATAGAGGATAGGATAGAGGATAGAATAGGATAGAGGATTGGATAGAGGATAGGATAGGATAGAGGATGGTATAGAGGATAGGATAGAGGATAGGATAGGAAAGAGGATAGGATAGGATACAATAGAGGATAGGATAGATGATAGGATAGGATGGAGGATCTGATAGAGGATAGGATAGGATAGAGAATCGGATAGGTAATTGGATAGGATAGAGGATAGGATAAGGTAGAGGCTAGTATAGCATAGAGTATAGGATAGAGGATAGGATAGGATAAAGGATAGGATAGGTTAGAGGATAGGATAGGATAGAGGATAGTATAGGATAGAGGATAGGATACAGGATAGGATAGGATAGAGGATAGGATAGAGGATAGGATAGGATAGTGGATAGGATAGGATAGAGGATATAATAGGATTGAGGAAAGGATAGGATAGAGGAAAGGTTAGGATAGAGGATAGGATAGGATAGATTATAGGAGAGGATAGAGGATAGGATGGGATAGAGGATAGGATAGGATAGAGGATAGGATAGGATAGAGGATATAATAGGATTGAGGAAAGGATAGGATAGAGGATAGGATAGGATAGAGGGTAGGATAGGATAGAGGATAGGATAGGATAGAGGATAGGATAGGATAGAGGATAGGATAGGATAGAGGATAGGATAGGATAGAGGATAGGATAGGATAGAGGATAGGATAGGATAGAGGGTAGGATAGGATAGAGGATAGGATAGGATACAGGATAGGATAGGACAGATGATAGGATAGGACAGAGGATAGGATAGGATAGAGGATAGGATAGGATAGACAATAGGATAGGATAGAGGATAGGATAGGATAGAGGATAGGATAGAGGATAGGATAGGATAGTGGATAGGATAGGATAGAGGATAGGATAGGATAGAGGATAGGATAGGAAAGAGGATAGGATAGGATACAGAATAGGATAGGATAGAGGATAGGATAGGATAAAGGATAGGATTGGTTAGAGGATAGGATAGGATAGTGGATAGGATAGGATGGATGATAGTATAGTGGATAGAACAAAGTAATGGATGGGATAGAGAATATTATAGCATAGAGGATAGGATATGATAGAGGATAGGATAGGGTAGGGGATAGGATACGATAGAGGATAGTATAGGATAGAGGATAGGATAGGATAGATAATAGGGTAGGATAGAGGATAGTATAGGATAGAGGATATGATAGGATAGAGGAAAGGATAGAGGATAGGATAGGATAGTGGATAGGATAGGATAGAGGATAGGATAGGATAGAGGATAGGATAGGATAGAGGATAGGATAGGATAGAGGATAGGATAGGATAGGATAGAGGATAGGATAGGATAGAGGATAGGATAGGATACAGGATAGGACAGGATAGAGGGTAGGATAGGATAGAGGATAGGATAGGATAGAGGATAGGATAGGATAGAGGATAGGATAGGATAGAGGATATTATAGGGTAGATGATAGGATAGGATAGAGGATATGATATGATAGAGGATAGGAAAGAGGATAGGATTGAGTATAGGATGGGATAGAGGATAGGATAAGGTATTGGATAGGATAGAGGATAGGATAGAATAGAGGATAGGATAGGATAGAGGATAGGAAAGGATAGAGGATAGGATAGGATAGAGGATATGATAGGATAGAGGATAGGATAGGATAGAGGATAGGATAGGATAGAGGATAGGGTAGTATAGAGGATAGAATAGGATAGAGGATAGGATAGGATAGAGGATAGGATACTATAGGGGATAGGATAGGATTGAGGATAGGATAGGATAAAGGATAGGATAGGATAGAGGATAGGATAGGATACAGAATAGGATAGGATAGAGGATAGGATAGGATAGAGGATAGGATAGGATACAGGATAGTATAGGATAGAGGGTAGGATAGGATAGATAATAGGATAGGATAGAGGATAGGATAGGATAGAGGATAGGATAGGATAGAGGATAGGATAGGATAGAGGATAGGATAGGATAGAGAATAGGATAGGATAGAGGATAGGATAGGATCGAGGATAGGATAGAGTAGAGGATAGAATAGGATAGATGATAGGATAGGATAGAGGATATTATAGAGTAGAGGATAGGATAGGATAGAGGATACGATATGTTAGAGGATAGGATAGAGGATAGCATATAATACAGTATAGGATAGGATTGAGTATAGGATGGGATAGAGGATAGGATAAAGGATAGGATAGGATAGAGTATAGGATAGGATAGAGGATAGGATAGGATAGAGGATAGGATAGGATAGAGGATAGGATAGGATAGAGGATAGGATAGGATAGAGGATAGGATAGGATAGAGGATAGGATAGGATAGAGGGTAGGATAGGATAGAGGATAGGATAGGATAGAGGATAGGATAGGATAGAGGATAGGATAGGATAGAGGATAGGATAGGATAGAGGATAGGATAGGATAGAGGATAGGATAGGATAGAGGGTAGGATAGGATAGAGGATAGGATAGGATACAGGATAGGATAGGACAGATGATAGGATAGGACAGAGGATAGGATAGGATAGAGGATAGGATAGGATAGACAATAGGATAGGATAGAGGATAGGATAGGATAGAGGATAGGATAGAGGATAGGATAGGATAGTGGATAGGATAGACAATAGGATAGGATAGAGGATAGGATAGGATAGAGGATAGGATAGAGGATAGGATAGGATAGTGGATAGGATAGGATAGAGGATAGGATAGGATAGAGGATAGGATAGGAAAGAGGATAGGATAGGATACAGAATAGGATAGGATAGAGGATAGGATAGGATAAAGGATAGGATTGGTTAGAGGATAGGATAGGATAGTGGATAGGATAGGATGGATGATAGTATAGTGGATAGAACAAAGTAATGGATGGGATAGAGAATATTATAGCATAGAGGATAGGATATGATAGAGGATAGGATAGGGTAGGGGATAGGATACGATAGAGGATAGTATAGGATAGAGGATAGGATAGGATAGATAATAGGGTAGGATAGAGGATAGTATAGGATAGAGGATAGGATAGGATAGAGGAAAGGATAGAGGATAGGATAGGATAGTGGATAGGATAGGATAGAGGATAGGATAGGATAGAGGATAGGATAGGATAGAGGATAGGATAGGATAGAGGATAGGATAGGATAGAGGATAGGATAGGATAGAGGATAGGATAGGATAGAGGATAGGATAGGATAGAGGGTAGGATAGGATAGAGGATAGGATAGGATACAGGATAGGATAGGACAGATGATAGGATAGGACAGAGGATAGGATAGGATAGAGGATAGGATAGGATAGAGGATATGATATGATAGAGGATAGGATATAATACAGAATAGGATAGGATTGAGTATAGGATGAGATAGAGGATAGGATAGGGTATTGGATAGGATAGAGGATAGGATAGGATATAGGATAGGATAGGATAGAGGATAGGATAGAGGATAGGATAGGATAGGATAGAGGATAGGATAGGATAGAGGATAGGATAGGATACAGGATAGGACAGGATAGAGGGTAGGATAGGATAGAGGATAGGATAGGATAGAGGATAGGATAGGATAGAGGATATTATAGGGTAGATGATAGGATAGGATAGAGGATATGATATGATAGAGGATAGGAAAGAGGATAGGATTGAGTATAGGATGGGATAGAGGATAGGATAAGGTATTGGATAGGATAGAGGATAGGATAGAATAGAGGATAGGATAGGATAGAGGATAGGAAAGGATAGAGGATAGGATAGGATAGAGGATATGATAGGATAGAGGATAGGATAGGATAGAGGATAGGATAGGATAGAGGATAGGGTAGTATAGAGGATAGAATAGGATAGAGGATAGGATAGGATAGAGGATAGGATACTATAGGGGATAGGATAGGATTGAGGATAGGATAGGATAAAGGATAGGGTAGGATAGAGGATAGGATAGGATACAGAATAGGATAGGATAGAGGATAGGATAGGATAGAGGATAGGATAGGATACAGGATAGTATAGGATAGAGGGTAGGATAGGATAGATAATAGGATAGGATAGAGGATAGGATAGGATAGAGGATAGGATAGGATAGAGGATAGGATAGGATAGAGGATAGGATAGGATAGAGAATAGGATAGGATAGAGGATAGGATAGGATCGAGGATAGGATAGAGTAGAGGATAGAATAGGATAGATGATAGGATAGGATAGAGGATATTATAGAGTAGAGGATAGGATAGGATAGAGGATACGATATGTTAGAGGATAGGATAGAGGATAGGATATAATACAGTATAGGATAGGATTGAGTATAGGATGGGATAGAGGATAGGATAAAGGATAGGATAGGATAGAGTATAGGATAGGATAGAGGATAGGATAGGATAGAGGATAGGATAGGATAGAGGATAGGATAGGATAGAGGATAGGATAGGATAGGGGATAGGATAGGATAGAGGATAGGATAGGATAGAGGATAGGATAGGATAGAGGATAGTATAGGATAGAGGATAGGATAGGATAGACAATAGGATAGGATAGAGGATAGGATAGGATAGAGGATAGGATAGGATAGAGGATAGGATAGGATAGAGGATAGGATACGATAGAGGATAGGATAGGATAGAGGATAGGATAGGATAGAGGATAGGATAGGATAGAGGATACGATATGATAGAGGATAGGAAAGAGGATAGGATATAATACAGTATAGGATAGGATTGAGTATAGGATGGGATAGAGGATAGGATAGGGTATTGGATAGGATAGAGGATAGGATAGGATAGAGGATAGGATAGGATAGAGGATAGGATAGGATAGGATAGAGGAAAGGATAGGATAGAGGATAGGATAGGATAGAGGATTGGATAGGATAGGGTATTGGATAGGATAGAAGATAGGATAGAGAATGGGATAGGATAGAGGATACGATAGGATACATGATAGGATAGGACAGAGGATAGGATAGGATAGAGGATATTATAGGATATAGGATAGGAATAGGATACAGGATAGGATACGTTGAAGGATGGGATAGGATAGAGGATAAGATAGGATAGAGGATAGGATAGAGGACTGGATACAGGATTGGGTAGGATAGAGGATATTATAGAATAGGGGATTGGATAATATAGAGGATTGGATCGATTACAGGATATTATAGTATAGGGGATAGGATAGGAGAGAGGGTAGGATAGGACATAGGGTATGATAGGATAGAGGATAGGATAGTGTAGAGGATAGGATAGGATAGGATAGGGGACAGGATAGGATTGAGGATAGGGTGGGGGATTGGATAGGATAGAGGATAGGATAGGATAGAGGATATTATAGGATAAACGATAGGATAGGATAGAGGATGGGATAGAATAGAGGATATTATAGGATAGAGGATAGGATGGGATAGAGGATAGGATAGGATTGAGGATAGTATAGGATAGAGGATAGGATAGAGGATGGGATAGAGGATAGGATAGGATAGAAGATAGGATAGGGTAGATGATATTATAGGTTAGAGGATACGATATTATTGAAGATAGGATAGGATAGAGAATAGGATCGGATAGAGGATAGGATAGCGGATAGGATAGGTTAGAGGATAGGATAGGATAGAGAATAGGATAGAGGATAGGATAGAGGATTGGATAGGATAGAGGATAGGATAGGATTGAGGATAGGATAGGATAAAGGATAGGATAGGATAGTGGATAGCATAGGATTGAGAATAGGATAGGGGATTGGATAGGATAGACGATAGGATAGGATAGGATAGCGAAAAGGATAGGATAGAGTATAGAATAGGATAGAGGATAAGATAGGATAGAGGATAGGATAGAGGATTGGATTGGATAGAGGATATTATAGAATAGAGGAATGGATAGGATAGAGGATAGGATAGGATTGAGGATAGGATAGGATACAGGATAGGATAGGATAGTGGATAGGATAGGATTGAGAATAGGATAGGGGATTGGATAGGATAGACGATAGGATAGGATAGGATAGCGAAAAGGATAGGATAGAGTATAGAATAGGATAGAGGATAAGATAGGATAGAGGATAGGATAGAGGATTGGATTGGATAGAGGATATTATAGAATAGAGGAATGGATAGGATAGAGGATTGGATAGAATAGAGGATATTATGGGATAGAGGATTGGATAGGATAGAGGATGGGATAGAGGATAGGATAGGATAGGATAGATGATAGGATAGGATAGAGGATAGTATAGGATAGAGGATAGGATGGGATAGAGGATAGGATAGGATTGAGGATAGTATAGGATAGAGGATAGGATAGAGGATAGGATAGAGGATGGGATAGAGGATAGGATAGGATAGAAGATAGGATAGGGTAGATGATATTATAGGTTAGAGGATACGATATTATTGAGGATAGGATAGGATAGAGAATAGGATCGGATAGAGGATAGGATAGCGGATAGGATAGGTTAGAGGATAGGATAGGATAGAGAATAGGATAGAGGATAGGATAGAGGATTGGATAGGATAGAGGATAGGATAGGATTGAGGATAGGATAGGATACAGGATAGGATAGGATAGTGGATAGGATAGGATTGAGAATAGGATAGGGGATTGGATACGATAGACGATAGGATAGGATAGGATAGCGAAAAGGATAGGATAGAGTATAGAATAGGATAGAGGATAGGATAGGATAGAGGATAGGATAGAGGATTGGATTGGATAGAGGATATTATAGAATAGAGGAATGGATAGGATAGAGGATTGGATTGAATAGAGGATATTATGGGATAGAGGATTGGATAGGATAGAGGATGGGATAGAGGATAGGATAGGATAGGATAGATGATAGGATAGGATAGAGGATAGTATAGGATAGAGGATAGGATAGGATATATAATAGGATAGGATAGAGGATAGGATAGGATAGAGGATAGGATAGGATAGAGGATAGGATAGGATAGAGGATAGGATAGGATAGAGGATAGGATAGGATAGAGGATAGGATAGGATAGAGGATAGGATAGGATAGAGGATAGGATAGGATAGAGGATACGATATGTTAGAGGGTAGGAAAGAGGATAGGATATAATACAGTAAAGGATAGGATTGAGTATAGGATGGGATAGAGGATAGGATAGGGGATTGGATAGGATAGAGGATAGGATAGGATAGGATAGAGGATAGGATAGGACAGATGCTAGGATAGGATAGAGGATAGGATAGGATAGAGGATAGGATAGGGTAGAGGATAGGATAGGATAGAGGATTGGATAGGATAGAGGATAGGATAGGATAGAGGATAGGATAGGATAGAGGATAGGATACTATAGAGGATAGGATAGGATTGAGGATAGGATAGGATAAAGGATTGGATAGGATAGAGGATAGGATATGATACAGAATAGGATAGGATAGAGGATAGGATAGGATAGAGGATAGGATAGGATAAAGGATAGGTTAGGATAGAGGATAGGATAGGATAGAGGAGAGGATAGGATATAGGATAGGATAGGATAGAGGATAGGATAGGATAGAGCATAGGATAGGATACAGGATAGGATAGGATAGTGGATAGGATAGGATTGAGAATAGGATAGGGGATTGGATAGGATAGACGATAGGATAGGATAGGATAGCGAAAAGGATAGGATAGAGTATAGAATAGGATAGAGGATAAGATAGGATAGAGGATAGGATAGAGGATTGGATTGGATAGAGGATATTATAGAATAGAGGAATGGATAGGATAGAGGATTGGATAGAATAGAGGATATTATGGGATAGAGGATTGGATAGGATAGAGGATGGGATAGAGGATAGGATAGGATAGGATAGATGATAGGATAGGATAGAGGATAGTATAGGATAGAGGATAGGATGGGATAGAGGATAGGATAGGATTGAGGATAGTATAGGATAGAGGATACGATATGTTAGAGGGTAGGAAAGAGGATAGGATATAATACAGTAAAGGATAGGATTGAGTATAGGATGGGATAGAGGATAGGATAGGGGATTGGATAGGATAGAGGATAGGATAGGATAGGATAGAGGATAGGATAGGACAGATGCTAGGATAGGATAGAGGATAGGATAGGATAGAGGATAGGATAGGGTAGATTATAGGATAGGATAGAGGATTGGATAGGATAGAGGATAGGATAGGATAGAGGATAGGATAGGATAGAGGATAGGATACTATAGAGGATAGGATAGGATTGAGGATAGGATAGGATAAAGGATAGGATAGGATAGAGGATAGGATATGATACAGAATAGGATAGGATAGAGGATAGGATAGGATAAAGGATAGGATTCGTTAGAGGATAGGATAGGATAGTGGATAGGATAGGATAGAGGATAGGGTAGTATAGAGGATAGAATAGGATAGAGGATAGGATAGGATAGAGGATAGGATACTATAGGGGATAGGATAGGATTGAGGATAGGATAGGATAAAGGATAGGGTAGGATAGAGGATAGGATAGGATACAGAATAGGATAGGATAGAGGATAGGATAGGATAGAGGATAGGATAGGATACAGGATAGTATAGGATAGAGGGTAGGATAGGATAGATAATAGGATAGGATAGAGGATAGGATAGGATAGAGGATAGGATAGGATAGAGGATAGGATAGGATAGAGGATAGGATAGGATAGAGAATAGGATAGGATAGAGGATAGGATAGGATCGAGGATAGGATAGAGTAGAGGATAGAATAGGATAGATGATAGGATAGGATAGAGGATATTATAGAGTAGAGGATAGGATAGGATAGAGGATACGATATGTTAGAGGATAGGATAGAGGATAGGATATAATACAGTATAGGATAGGATTGAGTATAGGATGGGATAGAGGATAGGATAAAGGATAGGATAGGATAGAGTATAGGATAGGATAGAGGATAGGATAGGATAGAGGATAGGATAGGATAGAGGATAGGATAGGATAGAGGATAGGATAGGATAGGGGATAGGATAGGATAGAGGATAGGATAGGATAGAGGATAGGATAGGATAGAGGATAGTATAGGATAGAGGATAGGATAGGATAGACAATAGGATAGGATAGAGGATAGGATAGGATAGAGGATAGGATAGGATAGAGGATAGGATAGGATAGAGGATAGGATACGATAGAGGATAGGATAGGATAGAGGATAGGATAGGATAGAGGATAGGATAGGATAGAGGATACGATATGATAGAGGATAGGAAAGAGGATAGGATATAATACAGTATAGGATAGGATTGAGTATAGGATGGGATAGAGGATAGGATAGGGTATTGGATAGGATAGAGGATAGGATAGGATAGAGGATAGGATAGGATAGAGGATAGGATAGGATAGGATAGAGGAAAGGATAGGATAGAGGATAGGATAGGATAGAGGATTGGATAGGATAGGGTATTGGATAGGATAGAAGATAGGATAGAGAATGGGATAGGATAGAGGATACGATAGGATACATGATAGGATAGGACAGAGGATAGGATAGGATAGAGGATATTATAGGATATAGGATAGGAATAGGATACAGGATAGGATACGTTGAAGGATGGGATAGGATAGAGGATAAGATAGGATAGAGGATAGGATAGAGGACTGGATACAGGATTGGGTAGGATAGAGGATATTATAGAATAGGGGATTGGATAATATAGAGGATTGGATCGATTACAGGATATTATAGTATAGGGGATAGGATAGGAGAGAGGGTAGGATAGGACATAGGGTATGATAGGATAGAGGATAGGATAGTGTAGAGGATAGGATAGGATAGGATAGGGGACAGGATAGGATTGAGGATAGGGTGGGGGATTGGATAGGATAGAGGATAGGATAGGATAGAGGATATTATAGGATAAACGATAGGATAGGATAGAGGATGGGATAGAATAGAGGATATTATAGGATAGAGGATAGGATGGGATAGAGGATAGGATAGGATTGAGGATAGTATAGGATAGAGGATAGGATAGAGGATGGGATAGAGGATAGGATAGGATAGAAGATAGGATAGGGTAGATGATATTATAGGTTAGAGGATACGATATTATTGAAGATAGGATAGGATAGAGAATAGGATCGGATAGAGGATAGGATAGCGGATAGGATAGGTTAGAGGATAGGATAGGATAGAGAATAGGATAGAGGATAGGATAGAGGATTGGATAGGATAGAGGATAGGATAGGATTGAGGATAGGATAGGATAAAGGATAGGATAGGATAGTGGATAGCATAGGATTGAGAATAGGATAGGGGATTGGATAGGATAGACGATAGGATAGGATAGGATAGCGAAAAGGATAGGATAGAGTATAGAATAGGATAGAGGATAAGATAGGATAGAGGATAGGATAGAGGATTGGATTGGATAGAGGATATTATAGAATAGAGGAATGGATAGGATAGAGGATAGGATAGGATTGAGGATAGGATAGGATACAGGATAGGATAGGATAGTGGATAGGATAGGATTGAGAATAGGATAGGGGATTGGATAGGATAGACGATAGGATAGGATAGGATAGCGAAAAGGATAGGATAGAGTATAGAATAGGATAGAGGATAAGATAGGATAGAGGATAGGATAGAGGATTGGATTGGATAGAGGATATTATAGAATAGAGGAATGGATAGGATAGAGGATTGGATAGAATAGAGGATATTATGGGATAGAGGATTGGATAGGATAGAGGATGGGATAGAGGATAGGATAGGATAGGATAGATGATAGGATAGGATAGAGGATAGTATAGGATAGAGGATAGGATGGGATAGAGGATAGGATAGGATTGAGGATAGTATAGGATAGAGGATAGGATAGAGGATAGGATAGAGGATGGGATAGAGGATAGGATAGGATAGAAGATAGGATAGGGTAGATGATATTATAGGTTAGAGGATACGATATTATTGAGGATAGGATAGGATAGAGAATAGGATCGGATAGAGGATAGGATAGCGGATAGGATAGGTTAGAGGATAGGATAGGATAGAGAATAGGATAGAGGATAGGATAGAGGATTGGATAGGATAGAGGATAGGATAGGATTGAGGATAGGATAGGATACAGGATAGGATAGGATAGTGGATAGGATAGGATTGAGAATAGGATAGGGGATTGGATACGATAGACGATAGGATAGGATAGGATAGCGAAAAGGATAGGATAGAGTATAGAATAGGATAGAGGATAGGATAGGATAGAGGATAGGATAGAGGATTGGATTGGATAGAGGATATTATAGAATAGAGGAATGGATAGGATAGAGGATTGGATTGAATAGAGGATATTATGGGATAGAGGATTGGATAGGATAGAGGATGGGATAGAGGATAGGATAGGATAGGATAGATGATAGGATAGGATAGAGGATAGTATAGGATAGAGGATAGGATAGGATATATAATAGGATAGGATAGAGGATAGGATAGGATAGAGGATAGGATAGGATAGAGGATAGGATAGGATAGAGGATAGGATAGGATAGAGGATAGGATAGGATAGAGGATAGGATAGGATAGAGGATAGGATAGGATAGAGGATAGGATAGGATAGAGGATACGATATGTTAGAGGGTAGGAAAGAGGATAGGATATAATACAGTAAAGGATAGGATTGAGTATAGGATGGGATAGAGGATAGGATAGGGGATTGGATAGGATAGAGGATAGGATAGGATAGGATAGAGGATAGGATAGGACAGATGCTAGGATAGGATAGAGGATAGGATAGGATAGAGGATAGGATAGGGTAGAGGATAGGATAGGATAGAGGATTGGATAGGATAGAGGATAGGATAGGATAGAGGATAGGATAGGATAGAGGATAGGATACTATAGAGGATAGGATAGGATTGAGGATAGGATAGGATAAAGGATTGGATAGGATAGAGGATAGGATATGATACAGAATAGGATAGGATAGAGGATAGGATAGGATAGAGGATAGGATAGGATAAAGGATAGGTTAGGATAGAGGATAGGATAGGATAGAGGAGAGGATAGGATATAGGATAGGATAGGATAGAGGATAGGATAGGATAGAGCATAGGATAGGATACAGGATAGGATAGGATAGTGGATAGGATAGGATTGAGAATAGGATAGGGGATTGGATAGGATAGACGATAGGATAGGATAGGATAGCGAAAAGGATAGGATAGAGTATAGAATAGGATAGAGGATAAGATAGGATAGAGGATAGGATAGAGGATTGGATTGGATAGAGGATATTATAGAATAGAGGAATGGATAGGATAGAGGATTGGATAGAATAGAGGATATTATGGGATAGAGGATTGGATAGGATAGAGGATGGGATAGAGGATAGGATAGGATAGGATAGATGATAGGATAGGATAGAGGATAGTATAGGATAGAGGATAGGATGGGATAGAGGATAGGATAGGATTGAGGATAGTATAGGATAGAGGATACGATATGTTAGAGGGTAGGAAAGAGGATAGGATATAATACAGTAAAGGATAGGATTGAGTATAGGATGGGATAGAGGATAGGATAGGGGATTGGATAGGATAGAGGATAGGATAGGATAGGATAGAGGATAGGATAGGACAGATGCTAGGATAGGATAGAGGATAGGATAGGATAGAGGATAGGATAGGGTAGATTATAGGATAGGATAGAGGATTGGATAGGATAGAGGATAGGATAGGATAGAGGATAGGATAGGATAGAGGATAGGATACTATAGAGGATAGGATAGGATTGAGGATAGGATAGGATAAAGGATAGGATAGGATAGAGGATAGGATATGATACAGAATAGGATAGGATAGAGGATAGGATAGGATAAAGGATAGGATTCGTTAGAGGATAGGATAGGATAGTGGATAGGATAGGATGGATGATAGTATAGAGGATAGAACAAAGTAATGGATGGGATAGAGAATATTATAGCATAGAGGATAGGATAGGATAGAGGATAGGATAGGATAGAGGATAGGATAGGATAGAGGATAGGATAGGATAGAGGATAGTATAGGATAGAGGATAGGATAGGATAGATAATAGGATAGGATAGAGGATAGGATGGGATAGAGGATAGGATAGGATAGAGGATAGGATAGAGGATAGGATAGGATAGTGGATAGGATAGGATAGAGGATAGGATAGGATAAAGGATAGGTTAGGATAGAGGATAGGATAGGATAGAGGAGAGGATAGGATATAGGATAGGATAGGATAGAGGATAGGATAGGATAGAGCATAGGATAGGATACAGGATAGGATAGGATAGTGGATAGGATAGGATTGAGAATAGGATAGGGGATTGGATAGGATAGACGATAGGATAGGATAGGATAGCGAAAAGGATAGGATAGAGTATAGAATAGGATAGAGGATAAGATAGGATAGAGGATAGGATAGAGGATTGGATTGGATAGAGGATATTATAGAATAGAGGAATGGATAGGATAGAGGATTGGATAGAATAGAGGATATTATGGGATAGAGGATTGGATAGGATAGAGGATGGGATAGAGGATAGGATAGGATAGGATAGATGATAGGATAGGATAGAGGATAGTATAGGATAGAGGATAGGATGGGATAGAGGATAGGATAGGATTGAGGATAGTATAGGATAGAGGATAGGATAGAGGATAGGATAGAGGATGGGATAGAGGATAGGATAGGATAGAAGATAGGATAGGGTAGATGATATTATAGGTTAGAGGATACGATATTATTGAGGATAGGATAGGATAGAGAATAGGATCGGATAGAGGATAGGATAGCGGATAGGATAGGTTAGAGGATAGGATAGGATAGAGAATAGGATAGAGGATAGGATAGAGGATTGGATAGGATAGAGGATAGGATAGGATTGAGGATAGGATAGGATACAGGATAGGATAGGATAGTGGATAGGATAGGATTGAGAATAGGATAGGGGATTGGATACGATAGACGATAGGATAGGATAGGATAGCGAAAAGGATAGGATAGAGTATAGAATAGGATAGAGGATAGGATAGGATAGAGGATAGGATAGAGGATTGGATTGGATAGAGGATATTATAGAATAGAGGAATGGATAGGATAGAGGATTGGATTGAATAGAGGATATTATGGGATAGAGGATTGGATAGGATAGAGGATGGGATAGAGGATAGGATAGGATAGGATAGATGATAGGATAGGATAGAGGATAGTATAGGATAGAGGATAGGATAGGATATATAATAGGATAGGATAGAGGATAGGATAGGATAGAGGATAGGATAGGATAGAGGATAGGATAGGATAGAGGATAGGATAGGATAGAGGATAGGATAGGATAGAGGATAGGATAGGATAGAGGATAGGATAGGATAGAGGATAGGATAGGATAGAGGATAGGATAGGATAGAGGATAGGATAGGATAGAGGATAGGATAGGATAGAGGATACGATATGTTAGAGGGTAGGAAAGAGGATAGGATATAATACAGTAAAGGATAGGATTGAGTATAGGATGGGATAGAGGATAGGATAGGGGATTGGATAGGATAGAGGATAGGATAGGATAGGATAGAGGATAGGATAGGACAGATGCTAGGATAGGATAGAGGATAGGATAGGATAGAGGATAGGATAGGGTAGAGGATAGGATAGGATAGATGATTGGATAGGATAGAGGATAGGATAGGATAGAGGATAGGATAGGATAGAGGATAGGATACTATAGAGGATAGGATAGGATTGAGGATAGGATAGGATAAAGGATTGGATAGGATAGAGGATAGGATATGATACAGAATAGGATAGGATAGAGGATAGGATAGGATAGAGGATAGGATAGGATAAAGGATAGGTTAGGATAGAGGATAGGATAGGATAGAGGAGAGGATAGGATATAGGATAGGATAGGATAGAGGATAGGATAGGATAGAGCATAGGATAGGATACAGGATAGGATAGGATAGTGGATAGGATAGGATTGAGAATAGGATAGGGGATTGGATAGGATAGACGATAGGATAGGATAGGATAGCGAAAAGGATAGGATAGAGTATAGAATAGGATAGAGGATAAGATAGGATAGAGGATAGGATAGAGGATTGGATTGGATAGAGGATATTATAGAATAGAGGAATGGATAGGATAGAGGATTGGATAGAATAGAGGATATTATGGGATAGAGGATTGGATAGGATAGAGGATGGGATAGAGGATAGGATAGGATAGGATAGATGATAGGATAGGATAGAGGATAGTATAGGATAGAGGATAGGATGGGATAGAGGATAGGATAGGATTGAGGATAGTATAGGATAGAGGATACGATATGTTAGAGGGTAGGAAAGAGGATAGGATATAATACAGTAAAGGATAGGATTGAGTATAGGATGGGATAGAGGATAGGATAGGGGATTGGATAGGATAGAGGATAGGATAGGATAGGATAGAGGATAGGATAGGACAGATGCTAGGATAGGATAGAGGATAGGATAGGATAGAGGATAGGATAGGGTAGAGGATAGGATAGGATAGAGGATTGGATAGGATAGAGGATAGGATAGGATAGAGGATAGGATAGGATAGAGGATAGGATACTATAGAGGATAGGATAGGATTGAGGATAGGATAGGATAAAGGATAGGATAGGATAGAGGATAGGATATGATACAGAATAGGATAGGATAGAGGATAGGATAGGATAAAGGATAGGATTCGTTAGAGGATAGGATAGGATAGTGGATAGGATAGGATGGATGATAGTATAGAGGATAGAACAAAGTAATGGATGGGATAGAGAATATTATAGCATAGAGGATAGGATAGGATAGAGGATAGGATAGGATAGAGGATAGGATAGGATAGAGGATAGGATAGGATAGAGGATAGTATAGGATAGAGGATAGGATAGGATAGATAATAGGATAGGATAGAGGATAGGATGGGATAGAGGATAGGATAGGATAGAGGATAGGATAGAGGATAGGATAGGATAGTGGATAGGATAGGATAGAGGATAGGATAGGATAAAGGATAGGTTAGGATAGAGGATAGGATGGGATAGAGGAGAGGATAGGATATAGGATAGGATAGGATAGAGGATAGGATAGGATAGAGCATAGGATAGGATACAGGATAGGATAGGATAGTGGATAGGATAGGATTGAGAATAGGATAGGGGATTGGATAGGATAGACGATAGGATAGGATAGGATAGCGAAAAGGATAGGATAGAGTATAGAATAGGATAGAGGATAAGATAGGATAGAGGATAGGATAGAGGATTGGATTGGATAGAGGATATTATAGAATAGAGGAATGGATAGGATAGAGGATTGGATAGAATAGAGGATATTATGGGATAGAGGATTGGATAGGATAGAGGATGGGATAGAGGATAGGATAGGATAGGATAGATGATAGGATAGGATAGAGGATAGTATAGGATAGAGGATAGGATGGGATAGAGGATAGGATAGGATTGAGGATAGTATAGGATAGAGGATAGGATAGAGGATAGGATAGAGGATGGGATAGAGGATAGGATAGGATAGAAGATAGGATAGGGTAGATGATATTATAGGTTAGAGGATACGATATTATTGAGGATAGGATAGGATGGAGAATAGGATCGGATAGATGATAGGATAGCGGATAGGATAGGTTAGAGGATAGGATAGGATAGAGAATAGGATAGAGGGTAGGATAGAGGATTGGATAGGATAGAGGATAGGATAGGATTGAGGATAGGATAGGATACAGGATAGGATAGGATAGTGGATAGGATAGGATTGAGAATAGGATAGGGGATTGGATACGGTAGACGATAGGATAGGATAGGATAGCGAAAAGGATAGGATAGAGTATAGAATAGGATAGAGGATAAGATAGGATAGAGGATAGGATAGAGGATTGGATTGGATAGAGGATATTATAGAATAGAGGAATGGATAGGATAGAGGATTGGATTGAATAGAGGATATTATGGGATAGAGGATTGGATAGGATAGAGGATGGGATGGAGGATAGGATAGGATAGGATAGATGATAGGATAGGATAGAGGATAGTATAGGATAGAGGATAGGATAGGATATATAATAGGATAGGATAGAGGATAGGATAGGATAGAGGATAGGATAGGATAGAGGATAGGATAGGATAGAGGATAGGATAGGATAGAGGATAGGATAGGATAGAGGATAGGATAGGATAGAGGATAGGATAGAATAGAGGATGGGATAGGTTAGAGGATAGGATACTATAGAGGATAGGATGGGATAGAGGATAGGATAGGATAGAGGATAGGATAGAGGATAGGATAGGATAGTGGATAGGATAGGATAGAGGATAGGATAGGATAAAGGATAGGATAGGATAGAGGATAGGATAGGATAGAGGAGAGGATAGGATATAGGATAGGATAGGATAGAGGATAGGATAGGATAGAGCATAGGATAGGACAGATGCTAGGATAGGATAGAGGATAGGATAGGATAGAGGATAGGATAGGGTAGAGGATAGGATAGGATAGAGGATAGGATAGGATAGAGGATAGGATAGAATAGAGGATGGGATAGGTTAGAGGATAGGATACTATAGAGGATAGGATAGGATTGAGGATAGGATAGGATAAAGGATAGGATAGGATAGAGGATAGGATAGGATACAGAATAGGATAGGATAGAGGATAGGATAGGATAAAGGATAGGATTCGTTAGAGGATAGGATAGGATAGTGGATAGGATAGGATGGATGATAGTATAGAGGTTAGAACAAAGTAATGGATGGGATAGAGAATATTATAGCATAGAGGATAGGATAGGATAGAGGATAGGATAGGATAGAGGATAGGATAGGATAGAGGATAGGATAGAGGATTGGATTGGATAGAGGATATTAAAGAATAGAGGAATGGATAGGATAGAGGATTGGATAGAATAGAGGATATTATGGGATAGAGGATTGGATAGGATAGAGGATGGGATAGAGGATAGGATAGGATAGGATAGATGATAGGATAGGATAGAGGATAGTATAGGATAGAGGATAGGATAGGATATATAATAGGATAGGATAGAGGATAGGATAGGATAGAGGATAGGATAGGATAGAGGATAGGATAGGATAGAGGATAGGATAGGATAGAGGATAGGATAGGATAGAGGATAGGATAGGATAGAGGATAGGATAGGATAGAGGATAGGATAGGATAGAGGATAGGATAGGATAGAGGATAGGATAGGATAGAGGATTGGATAGGATAGAGGATAGGATAGGATAGAGGATAGGATAGGATAGAGGATAGGATAGGATAGAGGATAGGATAGGATAGAGGATAGGGTAGGATAGTAGATAGGATAGGATAGAGGATAGGATAGGGTAGAGGATAGGATAGGATAGAGGATACGATATGTTAGAGGGTAGGAAAGAGGATAGGATAGAGGATACGATATGTTAGAGGGTAGGAAAGAGGATAGGATAGAGGATACGATATGTTAGAGGGTAGGAAAGAGGATAGGATATAATACAGTAAAGGATAGGATTGAGTATAGGATGGGATAGAGGATAGGATAGGGGATTGGATAGGATAGAGGATAGGATAGGATAGGATAGAGGATAGGATAGGACAGATGCTAGGATAGGATAGAGGATAGGATAGGATAGAGGATAGGATAGGGTAGAGGATAGGATAGGATAGAGGATTGGATAGGATAGAGGATAGGATAGGATAGAGGATAGGATAGGATAGAGGATAGGATACTATAGAGGATAGGATAGGATTGAGGATAGGATAGGATAAAGGATAGGATAGGATAGAGGATAGGATAGGATACAGAATAGGATAGGATAGGATAAAGGATAGGATTCGTTAGAGGATAGGATAGGATAGTGGATAGGATAGGTTGGAAGATAGTATAGAGGATAGAACAAAGTAATGGATGGGATAGAGAATATTATAGCATAGAGGATAGGATAGGATAGAGGATAGGATAGGATAGAGGATAGGATAGGATAGAGGATAGGATAGGATAGATAATAGGATAGGATAGAGGATAGGATGGGATAGACGATAGGATAGGATAGAGGATAGGATAGAGGATAGGATAGAGGATAGGATAGGATAGTGGATAGGATAGGATAGAGGATAGGATACGATAGAGGATAGGATAGGATAGAGGATAGGATAGGATTGAGGATAGGATAGGATAAAGGATAGGATAGGATAGAGGATAGGATAGGATACAGAATAGGATAGGATAGAGGATAGGATAGGATAAAGGATAGGATTGGTTAGAGGATAGGATAGGATAGAGGATAGGATAGGATAGAGGATAGGATAGGATAGAGCATAGGGTATAATAGAGGGTAGGGTAGAATTTCCATAGGATACAGGATAGCATAGGATAGAGTATAGGATAGGATAGAGAATAGGATAGGATAGAGGATATTATAGGGTAGAGGATAGGATGGGATAGAGGATATGATATGATAGAGGATCGGAAAGAGGATAGGATTGAGTATAGGATGGGATAGAGGATAGGATAGGGTATTGGATAGGATAGAGGATAGGATAGGATAGAGGATAGGATAGGATAGAGGATAGGATAGGATAGAGGATAGGATAGGATAGAGGATAGGATAGGATAGAGGATAGGATAGGATAGAGGATAGGATAGGATAGAGGATAGGATAGGATAGAGGATAGGATAGGATAGAGGATAGGATAGGATACAGGATAGTATAGGATAGAGGATAGGATAGGATAGATAATAGGATAGGATAGAGGATAGGATAGGATAGAGGATAGGATAGGATAGAGGATAGGATAGGATAGAGGATAGGATAGAGGATAGGATAGGATAGTGGATAGGATAGGATAGAGGATAGGATAGGATAGAGGAGAGGATAGGATAGAGGATAGGATAGGATAGAGGATATTATAGGGTAGAGAATATAGGATAGGATAGAGGATAGGATAGGATAGAGGATAGTATAGGATAGAGGATAGGATAGGATAGATAATAGGATAGGATAGAGGATAGGATGGGATAGAGGATAGGATAGGATAGAGGATAGGATAGAGGATAGGATAGAGGATAGGATAGGATAGTGGATAGGATAGGATAGAGGATAGGATAGGATAGAGGATAGGATAGGATAGAGGATAGGATAGGATAGAGGAGAGGATAGGATATAGGATAGGATAGGATAGAGGATAGGATAGGATAGAGCATAGGATAGGACAGATGCTAGGATAGGATAGAGGATAGGATAGGATAGAGGATAGGATAGGGTAGAGGATAGGATAGGGTAGAGGATAGGATAGGATAGAGGATAGGATAGGATACAGAATAGGATAGGATAGAGGATAGGATAGGATAAAGGATAGGATTCGTTAGAGGATAGGATAGGATAGTGGATAGGATAGGATGGAGGATAGGATAGGATAGAGGATAGGATAGGATAGAGGATAGGATAGGATAGAGGATAGGATAGAGGATAGGATAGGATAGTGGATAGGATAGGATAGAGGATAGGATAGGATAGAGGAGAGGATAGGATAGAGGATAGGATAGGATAGAGGATATTATAGCGTAGAGAATATAGGATAGGATAGAGGATAGGATAGGATAGAGGATAGGATAGGATTGACGATAGTATCGGATAAAGGATAGGATAGGATAGATAATAGGATAGGATAGAGGATAGGATAGGATAGAGGATAGGATAGGATAGAGGATAGGATAGAGGATAGGATAGGATTGAGGATAGGATAGGATAAAGGATAGGATAGGATAGAGGATAGGATAGGATACAGAATAGGATAGGATAGAGGATAGGATAGGATAAAGGATAGGATTGGTTAGAGGATAGGATAGGATAGAGGATAGGATAGGATAGAGGATAGGATAGGATAGAGGATAGGGTATAATAGAGGGTAGGGTAGAATTTCCATAGGATACAGGATAGCATAGGATAGAGTATAGGATAGGATAGAGAATAGGATAGGATAGAGGATAGGATAGGATAGAGGATAGGATAGAGGATAGGATAGGATAGAGCTTAGGATAGGATAGAGGATAGGATAGGATAGAGGATATAATAGGATTGAGGAAAGGATAGGATAGAGGATAGGTTAGGATAGAGGATAGGATAGGATAGAGGATAGGAGAGGATAGAGGATACGATAGAGGATTGGATATGATAGAGGATAGGATAGAGGATAGAATAGGATAGATGATATTATAGGATAGAGGATAGGATAGCGGATAGGATAGGTTAGAGGATAGGATAGGATAGAGAATAGGATAGAGGATAGGATAGAGGATTGGATAGGATAGAGGATAGGATAGGATTGAGGATAGGATAGGATACAGGATAGGATAGGATAGTTGATAGGATAGGATTGAGAATAGGATAGGGGATTGGATAGGATAGACGATAGGATAGGATAGGATAGCGAAAAGGATAGGATAGAGTATAGAATAGGATAGCGGATAAGATAGGATAGAGGATAGGATAGAGGATTGGATTGGATAGAGGATATTATAGAATAGAGGAATGGATGGATAGAGGATTGGATAGAATAGAGGATATTATGGGATAGAGGATTGGATAGGATAGAGGATGGGATAGAGGATAGGATAGGATAGGATAGATGATAGGATAGGATAGAGGATAGGATAGGATAGAGGATAGTATAGGATAGAGGATAGGATAGGATAGATAATAGGATAGGATAGAGGATAGGATGGGATAGAGGATAGGATAGGATAGAGGATAGGATAGAGGATAGGATAGGATAGTGGATAGGATAGGATAGAGGATAGGATAGGATAGAGGATAGGATAGGATAGAGGATAGGATAGGATAGAGGAGAGGATAGGATATAGAATAGGATAGGATAGAGGATAGGATAGGATAGAGCATAGGATAGGACAGATGCTAGGATAGGATAGAGGATAGGATAGGATAGAGGATAGGATAGGGTAGAGGATAGGATAGGATAGAGGATAGGATAGGATAGAGGATAGGATAGAATATAGGATGGGATAGGTTAGAGGATAGGATACTATAGAGGATAGGATAGGATTGAGGATAGGATAGGATAAAGGATAGGATAGGATAGAGGATAGGATAGGATTGAGGATAGGATAGGATAGAGGATAGGATAGGATAGAGGATAGGATAGAGGATAGGATAGGATAGAGGATAGGATAGGATAGAGGATAGAGGATAGGATAGGATAGAGGATAGGGTAGGATAGTAGATAGGATAGGATACAGGATAGGATAGGGTAGAGGATAGGATAGGATAGAGGATACGATATGTTAGAGGGTAGGAAAGAGGATAGGATATAATACAGTAAAGGATAGGATTGAGTATAGGATGGGATAGAGGATAGGATAGGGGATAGGATAGGATAGAGGATAGGATAGGATAGAGGATAGGATAGGACAGATGCTAGGATAGGATAGAGGATAGGATAGGATAGAGGATAGGATAGGGTAGAGGATAGGATAGGATAGAGGATTGGATAGGATAGAGGATAGGATAGGATAGAGGATAGGATAGGATAGAGGATAGGATAGGATAGAGGAGAGGATAGGATATAGGATAGGATAGGATAGAGGATAGGATAGGATAGAGCATAGGATAGGACAGATGCTAGGATAGGATAGAGGATAGGATAGGATAGAGGATAGGATAGGGTAGAGGATAGGATAGGATAGAGGATAGGATAGGATAGAGGATAGGATAGAATAGAGGATGGGATAGGTTAGAGGATAGGATACTATAGAGGATAGGATAGGATTGAGGATAGGATAGGATAAAGGATAGGATAGGATAGAGGATAGGATAGGATTGAGGATAGGATAGGATAGAGGATAGGATAGGATAGAGGATAGGATAGGATAAAGGATAGGATTCGTTAGAGGATAGGATAGGATAGTGGATAGGATAGGATGGATGATAGTATAGAGGATAGAACAAAGTAATGGATGGGATAGAGAATATTATAGCATAGAGGATAGGATAGGATAGAGGATAGGATAGGATAGAGGATAGGATAGGATAGAGGATAGGATAGGATAGAGGATAGTATAGGATAGAGGATAGGATAGGATAGATAATAGGATAGGATAGAGGATAGGATGGGATAGAGGATAGGATAGGGGATTGGATTGGATAGAGGATAGGATAGGATAGGATAGAGGATAGGATAGGACAGATGCTAGGATAGGATAGGACAGATGCTAGGATAGGATAGAGGACAGGATAGGATAGAGGATAGGATAGGGTAGAGGATAGGATAGGATAGAGGATTGGATAGGATAGAGGATAGGATAGGATAGAGGATAGGATAGGATAGAGGATAGGATACTATAGAGGATAGGATAGGATTGAGGATAGGATAGGATAAAGGATAGGATAGGATAGAGGATAGGATAGGATACAGAATAGGATAGGATAGAGGATAGGATAGGATAAAGGATAGGATTCGTTAGAGGATAGGATAGGATAGTGGATAGGATAGGATGGATGATAGTATAGAGGATAGAACAAAGTAATGGATGGGATAGAGAATATTATAGCATAGAGGATAGGATAGGATAGAGGATAGGATAGGATAGAGGATAGGATAGGATAGAGGATAGGATAGAGGATTGGATTGGATAGAGGATATTAAAGAATAGAGGAATGGATAGGATAGAGGATTGGATAGAATAGAAGATATTATGGGATAGAGGATTGGATAGGATAGAGGATGGGATAGAGGATAGGATAGGATAGGATAGATGATAGGATAGGATAGAGGATAGTATAGGATAGAGGATAGGATAGGATATATAATAGGATAGGATAGAGGATAGGATAGGATAGAGGATAGGATAGGATAGAGGATAGGATAGGATAGAGGATAGGATAGGATAGAGGATAGGATAGGATAGAGGATAGGATAGGATAGAGGATAGGATAGGATAGAGGATAGGATAGGATAGAGGATAGGATAGGATAGAGGATAGGATAGGATAGAGGATAGGATAGGATAGAGGATAGGGTAGGATAGTAGATAGGATAGGATAGAGGATAGGATAGGGTAGAGGATAGGATAGGATAGAGGATACGATATGTTAGAGGGTAGGAAAGAGGATAGGATATAATACAGTAAAGGATAGGATTGAGTATAGGATGGGATAGAGGATAGGATAGGGGATTGGATAGGATAGAGGATAGGATAGGATAGGATAGAGGATAGGATAGGACAGATGCTAGGATAGGATAGAGGATAGGATAGGATAGAGGATAGGATAGGGTAGAGGATAGGATAGGATAGAGGATTGGATAGGATAGAGGATAGGATAGGATAGAGGATAGGATAGGATAGAGGATAGGATACTATAGAGGATAGGATAGGATTGAGGATAGGATAGGATAAAGGATAGGATAGGATAGAGGATAGGATAGGATACAGAATAGGATAGGATAGGATAAAGGATAGGATTCGTTAGAGGATAGGATAGGATAGTGGATAGGATAGGATGGAAGATAGTATAGAGGATAGAACAAAGTAATGGATGGGATAGAGAATATTATAGCATAGAGGATAGGATAGGATAGAGGATAGGATAGGATAGAGGATAGGATAGGATAGAGGATAGGATAGGATAGAGGATAGTATAGGATAGAGGATAGGATAGGATAGATAATAGGATAGGATAGAGGATAGGATGGGATAGACGATAGGATAGGATAGAGGATAGGATAGAGGATAGGATAGAGGATAGGATAGGATAGTGGATAGGATAGGATAGAGGATAGGATAGGATAGAGGATAGGATAGGATAGAGGATAGGATAGGATTGAGGATAGGATTGAGGATAGGATAGGATAAAGGATAGGATAGGATAGAGGATAGGATAGGATACAGAATAGGATAGGATAGAGGATAGGATAGGATAAAGGATAGGATTGGTTAGAGGATAGGATAGGATAGAGGATAGGATAGGATAGAGGATAGGATAGGATAGAGCATAGGGTATAATAGAGGGTAGGGTAGAATTTCCATAGGATACAGGATAGCATAGGATAGAGTATAGGATAGGATAGAGAATAGGATAGGATAGAGGATATTATAGGGTAGAGGATAGGATGGGATAGAGGATATGATATGATAGAGGATCGGAAAGAGGATAGGATTGAGTATAGGATGGGATAGAGGATAGGATAGGGTATTGGATAGGATAGAGGATAGGATAGGATAGAGGATAGGATAGGATAGAGGATAGGATAGGATAGAGGATAGGATAGGATAGAGGATAGGATAGGATAGAGGATAGGATAGGATAGAGCATAGGATAGGACAGATGCTAGGATAGGATAGAGGATAGGATAGGATAGAGGATAGGATAGGGTAGAGGATAGGACAGGATAGAGGATAGGATAGGATAGAGGATAGGATAGAATAGAGGATGGGATAGGTTTGAGGATAGGATACTATAGAGGATAGGATAGGATTGAGGATAGGATAGGATAAAGGATAGGATAGGATAGAGGATAGGATAGGATTGAGGATAGGATAGGATAGAGGATAGGATAGGATAGAGGATAGGATAGGATAGAGGATAGGATAGGATAGAGGATAGAGGATAGGATAGGATAGAGGATAGGGTAGGATAGTAGATAGGATAGGATACAGGATAGGATAGGGTAGAGGATAGGATAGGATAGAGGATACGATATGTTAGAGGGTAGGAAAGAGGATAGGATATAATACAGTAAAGGATAGGATTGAGTATAGGATGGGATAGAGGATAGGATAGGGGATTGGATAGGATAGAGGATAGGATAGGATAGAGGATAGGATAGGACAGATGCTAGGATAGGATAGAGGATAGGATAGGATAGAGGATAGGATAGGGTAGAGGATAGGATAGGATAGAGGATTGGATAGGATAGAGGATAGGATATGATAGAGGATAGGATAGGATAGAGGATAGGATAGGATAGAGGAGAGGATAGGATATAGGATAGGATAGGATAGAGGATAGGATAGGATAGAGCATAGGATAGGACAGATGCTAGGATAGGATAGAGGATAGGATAGGATAGAGGATAGGATAGGGTAGAGGATAGGATAGGATAGAGGATAGGATAGGATAGAGGATAGGATAGAATAGAGGATGCGATAGGTTAGAGGATAGGATACTATAGAGGATAGGATAGGATTGAGGATAGGATAGGATAAAGGATAGGATAGGATAGAGGATAGGATAGGATTGAGGATAGGATAGGATAGAGGATAGGATAGGATAGAGGATAGGATAGGATAAAGGATAGGATTCGTTAGAGGATAGGATAGGATAGTGGATAGGATAGGATGGATGATAGTATAGAGGATAGAACAAAGTAATGGATGGGATAGAGAATATTATAGCATAGAGGATAGGATAGGATAGAGGATAGGATAGGATAGAGGATAGGATAGGATAGAGGATAGGATAGGATAGAGGATAGTATAGGATAGAGGATAGGATAGGATAGATAATAGGATAGGATAGAGGATAGGATGGGATAGAGGATAGGATAGGATAGAGGATAGGATAGAGGATAGGATAGAGGATAGGATAGGATAGTGGATAGGATAGGATAGAGGATAGGATAGGATAGAGGATAGGATAGGATAGAGGATAGGATAGGATAGAGGAGAGGATAGGATATAGGATAGGATAGGATAGAGGATAGGATAGGATAGAGCATAGGATAGGACAGATGCTAGGATAGGATAGAGGATAGGATAGGATAGAGGATAGGATAGGGTAGAGGATAGGATAGGATAGAGGATAGGATAGGATAGAGGATAGGATAGGATAGAGGATAGGATAGGATAGAGGATAGGATAGGATAGAGGATAGGATAGGATAGAGGATAGGATAGGATACAGGATAGTATAGGATAGAGGATAGGATAGGATAGATAATAGGATAGGATAGAGGATAGGATAGGATAGAGGATAGGATAGGATAGAGGATAGGATAGGATAGAGGATAGGATAGGATAGTGGATAGGATAGGATTGAGGATAGGATAGGATAGAGGATAGGATAGGATAGAGGAGAGGATAGGATAGAGGATAGGATAGGATAGAGGATAGGATAGAGGATAGGATCGGATAGAGGATAGGGTAGGATAGTAGATAGGATAGGATAGAGGATAGGATAGAGGATAGGATAGGATAGAGGATAGGATAGAGGATAGGATAGGATAGAGGATAGGGTAGGATAGTAGATAGGATAGGATAGAGGATAGGATAGCGTAGAGGATAGGATAGGATAGAGGATACGATATGTTAGAGGGTAGGAAAGAGGATAGGATATAATACAGTAAAGGATAGGATTGAGTATAGGATGGGATAGAGGATAGGATAGGGGATTGGATAGGATAGAGGATAGGATAGGATAGGATAGAGGATAGGATAGGACAGATGCTAGGATAGGATAGAGGATAGGATAGGATAGAGGATAGGATAGGGTAGAGGATAGGATAGGATACAGGATAGGATAGGATAGTGGATAGGATAGGATTGAGAATAGGATAGGGGATTGGATAGGATAGACGATAGGATAGGATAGGATAGCGAAAAGGATAGGATAGAGTATAGAATAGGATAGAGGATAGGATAGGATAGAGGATAGGATAGGATAGAGGATAGGATAGGATAGAGGATAGGATAGGATAGAGGATAGGATAGGATAGAGGATAGGATAGGATAGAGGATAGGATAGAGGATTTTATTGGATAGAGGATATTATAGAATAGAGGAATGGATAGGATAGAGGATTGGATAGAATAGAGGATATTATGGGATAGAGGATTGGATAGGATAGAGGATGGGATAGAGGATAGGATAGGATAGGATAGATGATAGGATAGGATAGAGGATAGTATAGGATAGAGGATAGGATAGGATATATAATAGGATAGGATAGAGGATAGGATAGGATAGAGGATAGGATAGGATAGAGGATAGGATAGGATAGAGGATAGGATAGGATAGAGGATAGGATAGGATAGAGGATAGGATAGGATAGAGGAGAGGATAGGATATAGGATAGGATAGGATAGAGGATAGGATAGGATAGAGCATAGGATAGGACAGATGCTAGGATAGGATAGAGGATAGGATAGGATAGAGGATAGGATAGGGTAGAGGATAGGATAGGATAGAGGATAGGATAGGATAGAGGATAGGATAGAATAGAGGATGGGATAGGCTAGAGGATAGGATACTATAGAGGATAGGATAGGATTGAGGATAGGATAAAGGATAGGATAGGATAGAGGATAGGATAGGATTGAGGATAGGATAGGATAGAGGATAGGATAGGATAGAGGATAGGATAGGATAGAGGATAGGATAGGATAGAGGATAGGATAGGATAGAGGATAGGATAGGATAGAGGATAGGATAGGATAGAGGATAGGATAGGATAGAGGATAGAGGATAGGATAGGATAGAGGATAGGGTAGGATAGTAGATAGGATAGGATAGAGGATAGGATAGGGTAGAGGATAGGATAGGATAGAGGATACGATATGTTAGAGGGTAGGAAAGAGGATAGGATATAATACAGTATAGGATAGGATTGAGTATAGGATGGGATAGAGGATAGGATAGGGGATTGGATAGGATAGAGGATAGGATAGGATAGGATAGAGGATAGGATAGGACAGATGCTAGGATAGGATAGAGGATAGGATAGGATAGAGGATAGGATAGGGTAGAGGATAGGATAGGATAGAGGATTGGATAGGATAGAGGATAGGATAGGATAGAGGATAGGATAGGATAGAGGATAGGATACTATAGAGGATAGGATAGGATTGAGGATAGGATAGGATAAAGGATAGGATAGGATAGAGGATAGGATAGGATACAGAATAGGATAGGATAGAGGATAGGATAGGATAAAGGATAGGATTCGTTAGAGGATAGGATAGGATAGTGGATAGGATAGGATGGATGATAGTATAGAGGATAGAACAAAGTAATGGATGGGATAGAGAATATTATAGCATAGAGGATAGGATAGGATAGAGGATAGGATAGGATAGAGGATAGGATAGGATAGAGGATAGGATAGGATAGAGGATAGTATAGGATAGAGGATAGGATAGGATAGATAATAGGATAGGATAGAGGATAGGATGGGATAGAGGATAGGATAGGATAGAGGATAGGATAGAGGATAGGATAGAGGATAGGATAGGATAGTGGATAGGATAGGATAGAGGATAGGATAGGATAGAGGATAGGATAGGATAGAGGATAGGATAGGATAGAGGAGAGGATAGGATATAGGATAGGATAGGATAGAGGATAGGATAGGATAGAGCATAGGATAGGACAGATGCTAGGATAGGATAGAGGATAGGATAGGATAGAGGATAGGATAGGGTAGAGGATAGGATAGGATAGAGGATAGGATAGGATAGAGGATAGGATAGGATAGAGGATAGGATAGGATAGAGGATAGGATAGGATAGAGGATAGGATAGGATAGAGGATAGGATAGGATACAGGATAGTATAGGATAGAGGATAGGATAGGATAGATAATAGGATAGGATAGAGGATAGGATAGGATAGAGGATAGGATAGGATAGAGGATAGGATAGGATAGAGGATAGGATAGGATAGAGGATAGGATAGGATAGAGGATAGGATAGAGGATAGGATAGGATAGTGGATAGGATAGGATTGAGGATAGGATAGGATAGAGGATAGGATAGGATAGAGGAGAGGATAGGATAGAGGATAGGATAGGATAGAGGATAGGATAGAGGATAGGATAGGATAGAGGATAGGGTAGGATAGTAGATAGGATAGGATAGAGGATAGGATAGCGTAGAGGATAGGATAGGATAGAGGATACGATATGTTAGAGGGTAGGAAAGAGGATAGGATATAATACAGTAAAGGATAGGATTGAGTATAGGATGGGATAGAGGATAGGATAGGGGATTGGATAGGATAGAGGATAGGATAGGATAGGATAGAGGATAGGATAGGACAGATGCTAGGATAGGATAGAGGATAGGATAGGATAGAGGATAGGATAGGGTAGAGGATAGGATAGGATACAGGATAGGATAGGATAGTGGATAGGATAGGATTGAGAATAGGATAGGGGATTGGATAGGATAGACGATAGGATAGGATAGGATAGCGAAAAGGATAGGATAGAGTATAGAATAGGATAGAGGATAGGATAGGATAGAGGATAGGATAGAGGATTGGATTGGATAGAGGATATTATAGAATAGAGGAATGGATAGGATAGAGGATTGGATAGAATAGAGGATATTATGGGATAGAGGATTGGATAGGATAGAGGATGGGATAGAGGATAGGATAGGATAGGATAGATGATAGGATAGGATAGAGGATAGTATAGGATAGAGGATAGGATAGGATAGAGGATAGGATAGGATAGAGGATAGGATAGGATAGAGGATAGGATAGGATAGAGGATAGGATAGGATAGAGGATAGGATAGGATAGAGGATAGGATAGGATAGAGGATAGGATAGGATAGAGGATAGGATAGGATAGAGGATAGGATAGGATAGAGGATAGGATAGGATAGAGGATAGGATAGGATAGAGGATAGGATAGGATAGAGGATAGGATAGGATAGAGGATAGGGTAGGATAGTAGATAGGATAGGATAGGGTAGAGGATAGGATAGGATAGAGGATACGATATGTTAGAGGGTAGGAAAGAGGATAGGATATAATACAGGAAAGGATAGGATTGAGTATAGGATGGGATAGAGGATAGGATAGGGGATTGGATAGGATAGAGGATAGGATAGGATAGGATAGAGGATAGGATAGGACAGATGCTAGGATAGGATAGAGGATAGGATAGGATAGAGGATAGGATAGGGTAGAGGATAGGATAGGATAGAGGATTGGATAGGATAGAGGATAGGATAGGATAGAGGATAGGATAGGATAGAGGATAGGATACTATAGAGGATAGGATAGGATTGAGGATAGGATAGGATAAAGGATAGGATAGGATAGAGGATAGGATAGGATACAGAATAGGATAGGATAGAGGATAGGATAGGATAAAGGATAGGATTCGTTAGAGGATAGGATAGGATAGTGGATAGGATAGGGTGGGAGATAGTATAGAGGATAGAACAAAGTAATGGATGGGATAGAGAATATTATAGCATAGAGGATAGGATAGGATAGAGGATAGGATAGGATAGAGGATAGGATAGGATAGAGGATAGGATAGGATAGAGGATAGTATAGGATAGAGGATAGGATAGGATAGATAATAGGATAGGATAGAGGATAGGATGGGATAGAGGATAGGATAGGATAGAGGATAGGATAGAGGATAGGATAGAGGATAGGATAGGATAGTGGATAGAATAGGATAGAGGATAGGATAGGATAGAGGATAGGATAGGATAGAGGATAGGATAGGATAGAGGAGAGGATAGGATATAGGATAGGATAGGATAGAGGATAGGATAGGATAGAGCATAGGATAGGACAGATGCTAGGATAGGATAGAGGATAGGATAGGATAGAGGATAGGATAGGGTAGAGGATAGGATAGGATAGAGGATAGGATAGGATAGAGGATAGGATAGAATAGAGGATGGGATAGGTTAGAGGATAGGATACTATAGAGGATAGGATAGGATTGAGGATAGGATAGGATAAAGGATAGGATAGGATAGAGGATAGGATAGGATACAGAATAGGATAGGATAGAGGATAGGATAGGATAAAGGATAGGATTCGTTAGAGAATAGGATAGGATAGTGGATAGGATAGGATGGATGATAGTATAGAGGATAGAACAACGTAATGGATGGGATAGAGAATATTATAGCATAGAGGATAGGATAGGATAGAGGATAGGATAGGATAGAGGATAGGATAGGATAGAGGATAGGATAGGATAGAGGATAGGATAGGGTAGAGGATAGGATAGGATAGAGGGTAGGATAGGATAGAGGATAGGATAGGATAGAGGATAGGATAGGATAGAGGATAGGATAGGATAGAGGATAGGATAGGATAGAGGATAGGATAGGATAAAGGATAGGATTGAGTATAGGATGGGATAGAGGATAGGATAGGGGATTGGATAGGATAGAGGATAGGATAGGATAGAGGATAGGATAGGACAGATGCTAGGATAGGATAGAGGATAGGATAGGATAGAGGATAGGATAGGGTAGAGGATAGGATAGGATACAGGATAGGATAGGATAGTGGATAGGATAGGATTGAGAATAGGATAGGGGATTGGATAGGATAGACGATAGGATAGGATAGGATAGCGAAAAGGATAGGATAGAGTATAGAATAGGATAGAGGGTAACATAGGATAGAGGATAGGATAGAGGATTGGATTGGATAGAGGATATTATAGAATAGAGGAATGGATAGGATAGAGGATTGGATAGAATAGAGGATATTATGGGATAGAGGATTGGATAGGATAGAGGATGGGATAGAGGATAGGATAGGATAGGATAGATGATAGGATAGGATAGGATAGAGGATAGTATAGGATAGAGGATAGGATAGGATATATAATAGGATAGGATAGAGGATAGGATAGGATAGAGGATAGGACAGGATAGAGGATAGGATAGGGTAGAGGATAGGATAGGATAGAGGATACGATATGTTAGAGGGTAGGAAAGAGGATAGGATATAATACAGTAAAGGATAGGATTGAGTATAGGATGGGATAGAGGATAGGATAGGGGATTGGATAGGATAGAGGATAGGATAGGATAGGATAGAGGATAGGATAGGACAGATGCTAGGATAGGATAGAGGATAGGATAGGATAGAGGATAGGATAGGGTAGAGGATAGGATAGGATAGAGGATTGGATAGGATAGAGGATAGGATAGGATAGAGGATAGGATAGGATACAGGATAGGATACTATAGAGGATAGGATAGGATTGAGGATAGGATAGGATAAAGGATAGGATAGGATAGAGGATAGGATAGGATACAGAATAGGATAGGATGGAGGATAGGATAGGATAAAGGATAGGATTCGTTAGAGGATAGGATAGGATAGTGGATAGGATAGGATGGAAGATAGTATAGAGGATAGAACAAAGTAATGGATGGGATAGAGAATATTATAGCATAGAGGATAGGATAGAATAGAGGATAGGATAGGATAGAGGATAGGATAGGATAGAGGATAGTATAGGATAGAGGATAGGATAGGATAGATAATAGGATAGGATAGAGGATAGGATGGGATAGAGGATAGGTTAGGATAGAGGATAGGATAGGATAGAGGATAGGAGAGGATAGAGGATCTGATGGAGGATAGGATGGGATAGAGGATAGGATAGAATGGAGAATCGGATAGAGGATAGGATAGGATAGAGGATCGGATAGGTAATTGGATAGGATAGAGGATAGGATAAGGTAGAGGCTAGTATAGGATAGAGCATAGGATAGGATAGAGGATAGGATAGGATAAAGGATAGGATAGGATAGATGATAGGATAGGATAGAGGATAGGAGAGGATAGAGGATAGGATAGGATAGAGGATAGGATAGGATAGAGGATAGGATAGGATAGAGGATAGGATATGGTAGAGAATATAATAGGATAGAGGATACGATAGAGGATTGGATATGATAGAGGATAGGATAGAGGATAGAATAGGATAGAGGATCGGATAGAGGATAGGATAGGATAGAGGATGGTATAGAAGATAGGATAGAGGATAGGATAGGAAAGAGGATAGGATAGGATACAATAGAGGATAGGATAGATGATAGGATAGGATGGAGGATCTGATAGAGGATAGGATAGGATAGAGAATCGGATAGGTAATTGGATAGGATAGAGGATAGGATAAGGTAGAGGCTAGTATAGGATAGAGGATAGGATAGAGGATAGGATAGGATAAAGGATAGGATAGGTAAGAGGATAGGATAGGATAGAGGATAGTATAGGATAGAGGATAGGATAGAGGATAGGATAGGATAGAGGATAGGATAGATGATAGGATGGGATAGAGGATAGGATAGGATAGAGGATAGGATAGGATAGAGGATAGGATAGGATAGAGGATAGGATAGGATAGAGGATATAATAGGATTGAGGAAAGGATAGGATAGAGGATAGGATAGGATAGAGGATAGGAGAGGATAGAGGATACGATAGAGGATTTGATATGATAGAGGATAGGATAGAGGATAGAATAGGATAGATGATATTATAGGATAGAGGATAGGATATGATAGAGTAAACGATATTATAGAGGATAGGATAGGGTAGAGGATAGGATAGTATAGAGGATAGGATAGGATAGAGGATAGGATAGGATAGAGGATATAATAGGATAGAGGATACGATAGAGGATTGGATATGATAGCGGATAGGATAGAGGATCGGATAGAGGATAGGATAGGATAGAGGATGGTATAGAGGATAGGATAGAGGATAGGATAGGAAAGAGGATAGGATAGGATACGATAGAGGATAGGATAGATGATAGGATAGGATAGAGGATCTGATAGAGGATAGGATAGGATACAGGATAGGATAGGATAGAGGATCGGATAGAGGATAGGATAGGATGGTCGATAGGATAGGCTAGAGGAAAGGATAGGATAGAGGATAGGATAGGTAATTGCATAGGATAGAAGATAGGATAAGGTAGAGGATAGGTTAGGATAGAGGATAGGATAGGATAGAGCAGTCGATAGAGGATAGGATAGAGAATATTATAGGATAGATGATAGTATAGGATGGAGGATAGGATAGGGTAGAGGATAGGATAGAGAATAGTATAGGATAGAGGATGGGATAGGATAGAGGATAGGATCGGATAGAGGATAGGATAGGGGATTGGATAGGATAGAGGATAGGATAGGGTAGAGGATAGTATAGGATAGAGGATAGGATAGGATAGAGTTTAGGATAGGATAGATGATAGTATAGGATAGAGGATTGGATAGGATATAGGATAGGATCGGATAGAGGATAGGATAGGGGATTGGATAGGATAGAGGATAGGATAGGATAGATGATAGGATAGGGAAGAGGATAGGATAGAGGATAGGATCGGATAGAGGATAGGATAGGGGATTGGATAGGATAAAGGATAGGATAGGGTAGAGGATAGGTTAGGATACAGGATAGGATAGGATAGTGGATAGGATAGGATAGAGGATAATATCGGATAGAGAATAGTATAGGATAGATGGTATTATAGGATAGAGGATAGGATAGGATTGAGGATAGGATAGGATAGTGGATAGGATGGGATAGAGCAGACGATAGAGGATAGGATAGAGAATAGGATACGATAGATGATAGTATAGGATGGAGGATAGGATAGGGTACAGTATAGGACAGAGAATAGGATAGGATAGAGGATAGGATAGGATAGAGGATAGGATCGGATAGAGGATAGGATAGGGGATTGGATAGGATAGAGGATAGGATAGGATAGATGATAGGATAGGGAAGAGGATAGGATAGAGGATAGGATCGGATAGAGGATAGGATAGGGGATTGGATAGGATAAAGGACAGGATAGGGTAGAGGATAGGTTAGGATACAGGATAGGATAGGATAGTGGATAGGATAGGATAGAGGATAGGATCGGATAGAGAATAGTATAGGATAGATGGTATTATAGGATAGAGGATAGGATAGGATAGAGGAAAGGATAGGGTTGAGTATAAGATACAGAATAGGATAGGATAGAGGATAGGATAGGATAGAGGATAGGATCGGATAGAGGATAGGATACGATAGAGGATAGTATAGTATAGAGGATAGGATAGGATAGAGAATAGTATAGGATAAATGATATTATAGGATATAGGATAGGATAGTGTAGAGGATAGGATAGAGAATAGGATAGGATAGAGGATAGGATAGGATAGAGGATAGGATCGGATAGAGGATATGATACGATAGAGGATAGGATAGGTTAGAGGATACGATATTATAGAGGATAGGATAGGATAGAGGATAGGATACGATAGATGATAGTATAGGATGGAGGATAGGATAGGGTACAGGATAGGACAGAGAATAGGATAGGATAGAGGATAGGATAGGATAGAGGATACGATCGGATAGAGGATAGGATAGGGTAGAGGATAGGATAGGATAGAGGATAGGATAGGATAGTGGATAGGATAGGATAGAGGATAGGATCGGATAGAGTATATTATAGGATAGATGATATTATAGGATAGAGGATAGGATAGGATAGAGGATAGGAACGGATAGAGTATAGGATAGGTTATTGGATAGGATAGAGGATAGGATAGGATAGATGATAGGATAGGGAAGAGGATAGGATAGAGAATAGTATAGGATAGATGATATTATAGGATAGAGGATAGGATAGGATAGAGGATAGGATAGGATAGGGTAGAGGATAGGATAGGGTTGACGATAGGATAGGATTCACGATAGGATAGGGTTGAGAATAGGATAGGGGATACGATAGAGGATAGGATAGGATAGTGGATAAGATAGGGGATTGGATAGGATAGAGGATAGGATAGGATAGTGGGTAGGATAGGATAGAGCTGACGATAGAGGATAGGATAGAGAATAGGATACGATAAATGATAGTATAGGATGGAGGATAGGATAGGGTACAGGATAGGACAGAGAATAGGATAGGATAGAGGATAGGATAGGATAGAGGATAGGATCGGATAGAGGATAGGATAGGAGATTGGATAGGATAGAGGATAGGATAGGATACAGGATAGGATAGGGTAGAGGATAGAATAGGATAGAGGATAGGATAGGATAGAGGAAAGGATAGGATACAGGATAGGAGTGGGTAGAGGATAGGATAGGCTAGAGCAGACGATAGAGGATAGGATAGAGAATAGGATAGGATAGAGGATAGGATCGGATAGAGGATAGGATAGGGGATTCGATAGGATAGAGGATAGGATAGGTTAGAGGATATTATAGGATAGAGGATAGGATCGGATAGAGGATAGGATAGGGTAGACTATAGGATACAGAATAGGATCGGATAGTGGATAGGATAGGATAGAGGATAGGATCGGATAGAGGATAGGATACGATAGAGGATAGTATAGGATAGAGGATAGGAGAGGATTGAGGATAGGATAGGGTAGTGGATAGGATAGGATAGAACAGACGATAGAGGATACGATAGAGAATAGGATAGAGGATTGGATAGGATATAGGATAGGATCGGATAGAGGATAGGAAAGGGGATTTAGTAGTATAGAGGATAGGATAGGATAAAGGATAGGATAGGGTAGAGGATAGGATAGGATAGAGGATAGGATAGGGTAGAGGATAGGATAGAGAATAGAATAGGAGAGATGATATTATAGGATAGAGGATAGGATAGGATAGAGGATAGGATAGGGTAGAGTATAAGATACAGAATAGGATAGGATAGAGGATAGGATAGGATAGAGGATAGGATCGGATAGAGGATAGGATACGATAGAGGATAGTATAGGATAGAGGATAGGATAGGATAGAGAATAGTATAGGATAAATGATATTATATGATAGAGGATAGGATAGGGTAGAGGATAGGATAGAGAATAGGATAGGATAGAGGATAGGATAGGATAGAGGATAGGATCGGACAGAGGATATGATACGATAGAGGATAGGATTGAGGATAGGATAGAGGATTGGATAGGATAGAGGATAGGATAGGATAGAGGATAGGATAGGGTAGAGGATAGGATAGAGAATAGAATAGGATAGAGGATAGGATAGGATTCAGGATAGGATCGGATAGAGGATAGGATAGGATAGAGGATAGGATAGGATAGAGGATACGATATTATAGAGGATAGGATAGGATAGAGGATAGGATCGGATAGAGGATAGGGTAGGCGATTGAATAGGATAGAGGAGAGGATACGATAGAGGATAGGATAGGATAGAGGATAGGATAGGGTAGAGGATAGGATAGGATAGGATGGAGGATAGGATAGGATGGAGGATAGGATAGGATAGAGGATAGGATCGGATAGAGGATATGATACGATAGAGGATAGGATAGAGAATAGGATGGGATAGATGATAGTATAGGATAGAGGATAGGATAGGGTAGAGGATAGGATAGAGAATAGGATAGGATAGAGGATAGGATGGGATAGAGGATAGGTTCGGATAGATGATGGGATAGGGGATTGGATAGAATAGAGTTTAGGATAGGATAGAGGATATGATACGATAGAGGATAGTATAGGATAGAGGATAGGATAGGATAGAGAATAGTATAGGATAGACGATATTATAGGATAGAGTATACTATAGGATAGAGGATAGGTTCGGATAGATGATAGGATAGGGGATTGGATAGAATAGAGGATAGGATAGGATAGAGGATAGGATACGATAGAGGATAGAATAGGATAGAGGATAGGATAGGATAGAGAATAGTATAGGATAGACGATATTATAGGATAGAGTATACTATGGGATAGAGGATAGGTTCGGATAGATGATAGGATAGGGGATTGGATAGAATAGAGGATGGGATAGGATAGAGGATAGGATAGAGAATAGGATACGATAGAGGATAGGATAGGATAGAGAATAGTATAGGATAGATGATATTATAGGATAGAGGATATTATAGGATAGAGGATAGGATAGGATAGAGGATAGGATCGGATAGAGGATAGGATAGGGGATTGGGTAGTATAGAGGAGAGGATAGAATACAGGATAGGATAGGACAGAGGATAGGATAGGATAGAGGATAGGATCGGATAGAGGATAGGATACGATAGAGGATTGGATATGATCGAAGATATTATAGGATAGGGGATAGGATAGGATACAGAATAGGATAGGATAGAGGATAGGAGAGGATTCAGGATAGGATTGGATTGAGGATAGGATAGGATAGGATTGAGGATAGGATAGGATAGTGGATAGGATAGGATAGATGGTATTATAGGATAGAGGATAGGATAGGATATAGGATAGGCTCGGATAGATGATAGGATAGGGGATTGGATAGAATAGAGGATAGGATATGGTAGCGGATAGGATAGAGAATAGGATAGGATAGAGGATAGGATAGGATAGAGGATAGGTTAGGGTAGAGTATAGGATACAGAATAGGATAGGATAGAGGATAGGATAGGATAGATGATAGTATAGGATAGAGGATAGGATAGGATTGAGGATAGGATAGTATAGTGGATAGGATAGGATAGAGCAGACGATAGAGGATAGGATAGAGAATAGGATACGATAGATGATAGTATAAGATGGAGGATAGGATAGGGTACAGGATAGGACAGAGAATAGGATAGGATAGAGGATAGGATAGGATAGAGGATAGGATCGGATAGAGGATAGGATAGAGGATAGGATCGGATAGAGGATAGGATAGGGGATAGGATAGGATAAAGGATAGGATAGGATAGAGGATAGGATCGGACAGAGGATATGATACGATAGAGGATAGGATAGAGGATAGGATAGAGGATTGGATAGGATAGAGGATAGGATAGGATAGAGGATAGGATAGGGTAGAGGATAGGATAGAGAATAGAATAGGATAGAGGATAGGATAGGATTCAGGATAGGATCGGATAGAGGATAGGATAGGATAGAGGATAGGATAGGATAGAGGATACGATATTATAGAGGATAGGATAGGATAGAGGATAGGATCCGATAGAGGATAGGATAGGCGATTGAATAGGATAGAGGATAGGATACGATAGAGGATAGGATAGCATAGAGGATAGGATAGGGTAGAGGATAGGACAGGATAGGATAGAGGATAGGATAGGATGGAGGATAGGATAGGATAGAGGATAGGATCGGATAGAGGATAGGACAGGATAGAGGATAGGATAGGATGGAGGATAAGATGGGATAGAGGATATGATAAGATAGAAGATAGGATAGGATAGAGGATAGGATAGGATAGAGGATAGGATAGGATGGAGGATAGGATAGGATACAGGATAGGATAGGATAGAGGTTAGGAGAGGATTCATGATAGGATAGGATTGAGGATAGGATAGGATAGTGGATAGGATAGGATAGATTATATTATAGGATAGAGGATAGGATAGGATAGAGGATAGGCTCGGATAGATGATAGGATAGGGGATTGGATAGGATAGAAGATAGGATAGGATAGAGAATAGTATAGGATAGATGATATTATAGGATAGAGGATAGGATAGGATAGAAGATAGGTTCGGATAGATGATAGGATAGGGGATTGGATAGAATAGAGGGTAGGATAGGATAGAGGATAGGATACGATAGAGGATAGGATCGTATAGAGGATAGGATAGGATAGAGGATAGGAACGGATAGAGTATAGAATAGGGGATTGGATAGGATAGAGGATAGGATAGGATAGATGATAGGATAGGGGATTTTATAGGATAGAGGATAGGATAGGATAGAGGATAGGATAGGATAGAGAATAGTATAGGATAGATGATATTATAGGATAGAGGATAGGATACGACAGAGGATAGGTTCGGATAGATGATAGGATAGGGGATTGGATAGAATAGAGGGTAGGATAGGATAGAGGATAGGATACGATAGAGGATAGGATCGTATAGAGGATAGGATAGGTGATTGGATAGGATAGAGGATAGGATATGATAGGATAGGATAGAGGATAGGATAGGATAGAGGATAGGATAGGATAGAGGATCGGATAGGATAGAGGATAGGATAGGATAGGATAGAGGATAGGATAGGATAGGATTGAGGATAGGATAGGATAGTGGATAGGATACGGGATTGGATAGGATAGAGGTTAGGATAGGATAGGATAGATGATAGTTTAGGATAGAGGATAGGATAGGATAGAGAATAGTATAGGATAGCTGATATTATAGGATAGAGGATAGGATAGGATAGAAGATAGGTTCGGATAGATGATAGGATAGGGGATTGGATAGAATAGAGGGTAGGATAGGATAGAGGATAGGATACGATAGAGGATAGGATCGTATAGAGGATAGGATAGGATAGAGGATAGGAACGGATAGAGTATAGAATAGGGGATTGGATAGGATAGAGGATAGGATAGGATAGATGATAGGATAGGGAAGAGGATAGGATAGAGAATAGTATAGGAGAGATGATATTATAGGATAGAGGATAGGATAGGATAGAGGATAGGATAGGGTAGAGTATAAGATACAGAATAGGATAGGATAGAGGATAGGCTCGGATAGATGATAGGATAGGGGATTTTATAGGATAGAGGATAGGATAGGATAGAGGATAGGATAGGATAGAGAATAGTATAGGATAGATGATATTATAGGATAGAGGATAGGATACGACAGAGGATAGGTTCGGATAGATGATAGGATAGGGGATTGGATAGAATAGAGGGTAGGATAGGATAGAGGATAGGATACGATAGAGGATAGGATCGTATAGAGGATAGGATAGGTGATTGGATAGGATAGAGGATAGGATAGGATAGGATAGGATAGAGGATAGGATAGGATAGAGGATAGGATAGGGTAGAGGATAGGATAGGATAGAGGATAGGATCGTATAGAGGATAGGATAGGTGATTGGATAGGATAGAGGATAGGATAGGATAGAGGATAGGATAGCATAGAGGATAGGATAGTGTAGAGGATAGGATAGAGGATATTATAGGATAGAGGATAGGATCGGATAGAGGATAGGATAGGGGATTGGATAGTATAGAGGATAGGATAGGATAGAGGATAGGATAGGATAGAGGATCGGATAGGATAGAGGATAGGATAGGATAGGATAGAGGATAGGATAGGATAGGATTGAGGATAGGATAGGGTAGTGGATAGGATACGGGATTGGATAGGATAGAGGTTAGGATAGGATAGGATAGATGATAGTTTAGGATAGAGGATAGGATAGGGTTGAGGATAGGGTAGGATTGAGGATAGGATCGCATAGAGGATAGGATAGGTGATTGGATAGGATAGAGGATAGGATAGGATAGAGGATCGGATAGGATAGAGGATAGGATCGTATAGAGGATAGGATAGGTGATTGGATAGGATAGAGGATAGGATAGGGGATTGGATAGTATAGATGATACGATAGGATAGGGGATACGATAGGATAGAGGATCGGGTAGGATAGAGGATAGGATAGGATAGGATAGAGGATAGGATAGGATAGGATTGAGGATAGGATAGGATAGTGGATAGGATACGGGATTGGATAGGATAGAGGTTAGGATTGGATAGGATAGATGATAGTATAGGATAGAGGATAGGATACGATAGAGGATAGGATAGAGGATTGGATAGGATAGAGGATATTATAGGACAGAGGATAGGATAGGATACAGGATAGGATAGGATAGAGGTTAGGAGAGGATTCATGATAGGATTGGATTGAGGATAGTATAGGATGGAGGATAGGATAGGATAGAGGATAGGATCGGATAGAGGATAGGATACGATAGAGAATAGTATAGCATAGAGGATAGGATAGGATAGAGAATAGTATAGGATAGATGATATTAAAAGATAGAGGATAGGATAGGATAGAGGATAGGATCGTATAGAGGAAAGGATAGGTGATTGGATAGGATAGAGGATAGGATAGGATAGAGGATAGGATAGCATAGAGGATCGGATAGTGTAGAGGATAGGATAGGATAGGATAGAGGATAGGATCGGATAGAGGATAGGATCGGATAGAGGATAGGATAGGATAGAGGATAGGATAGGGTAGAGGATAGGATAGAGAATAGAATAGGATAGAGGATAGGATAGGATTCAGGATAGGATCGGATAGAGGATAGGATAGGATAGAGGATAGGATAGGATAGAGGATACGATATTATAGAGGATAGGATAGGATAGAGGATAGGATCGGATAGAGGATAGGGCAGGCGATTGAATAGGATAGAGGAGAGGATACGATAGAGGATAGGATAGGATAGAGGATAGGATAGGGTAGAGGATAGGATAGGATAGGATGGAGGATAGGATAGGATGGAGGATAGGATAGGATAGAGGATAGGATCGGATAGAGGATATGATACGATAGAGGATAGGATAGAGGATTGGATAGGATAGAGAATAGGATAGGATAGAGGGTAGGATAGGGTAGAGAATAGGATGGAGAATAGAATAGGATAGACGATAGGATAGGATTCAGGATAGGATCGGATAGAGGATAGAATAGGATAGAGGATAGGATAGGATAGAGGATACGATATTATAGAGGATTGGATAGGATAGAGGATAGGATCGGATAGAGGATAGGATCGGATAGAGGATAGGATAGAGGATTGTATACGATAGAGGATATTATAGGACAGATGATAGGATAGGATACAGGATAGGATAGGATAGAGGTTAGGAGAGGATTCATGATAGGATAGGATTGAGGATAGGATAGGATAGTGGATAGGATAGGATAGATTATATTATAGGATAGAGGATAGTATAGGATAGAGGATAGGATAGGATAGAGAATAGTATAGGATAAATGATATTATATGATAGAGGATAGGATAGGGTAGAGGATAGGATAGAGAATAGGATAGGATAGAGGATAGGATTGGATTGAAGATAGGATAGGATAGTGGATAGGATAGGATAGAGCTGACGATAGAGGATAGGATAGAGAATAGGATGGGATAGATGATAGTATAGGATAGAGGATAGGATAGGGTAGAGGATAGGATAGAGAATAGGATAGGATAGAGGATAGGATGGGATAGAGGATAGGTTCGGATAGATGATGGGATAGGGGATTGGATAGAATAGAGTTTAGGATAGGATAGAGGATATGATACGATAGAGGATAGTATAGGATAGAGGATAGGATAGGATAGAGAATAGTATAGGATAGACGATATTATAGGATAGAGTATACTATAGGATAGAGGATAGGTTCGGATAGATGATAGGATAGGGGATTGGATAGAATAGAGGATAGGATAGGATAGAGGATAGGATACGATAGAGGATAGAATAGGATAGAGGATAGGATAGGATAGAGAATAGTATAGGATAGACGATATTATAGGATAGAGTATACTATGGGATAGAGGATAGGTTCGGATAGATGATAGGATAGGGGATTGGATAGAATAGAGGATGGGATAGGATAGAGGATAGGATAGAGAATAGGATACGATAGAGGATAGGATAGGATAGAGAATAGTATAGGATAGATGATATTATAGGATAGAGGATATTATAGGATAGAGGATAGGATAGGATAGAGGATAGGATCGGATAGAGGATAGGATAGGGGATTGGGTAGTATAGAGGAGAGGATAGAATACAGGATAGGATAGGATAGAGGATAGGATAGGATAGAGGATAGGATCGGATAGAGGATAGGATACGATAGAGGATTGGATATGATCGAAGATATTATAGGATAGGGGATAGGATAGGATACAGAATAGGATAGGATAGAGGATAGGAGAGGATTCAGGATAGGATTGGATTGAGGATAGGATAGGATAGGATTGAGGATAGGATAGGATAGTGGATAGGATAGGATAGATGGTATTATAGGATAGAGGATAGGATAGGATATAGGATAGGCTCGGATAGATGATAGGATAGGGGATTGGATAGAATAGAGGATAGGATATGGTAGCGGATAGGATAGAGAATAGGATAGGATAGAGGATAGGATAGGATAGAGGATAGGTTAGGGTAGAGTATAGGATACAGAATAGGATAGGATAGAGGATAGGATAGGATAGATGATAGTATAGGATAGAGGATAGGATAGGATTGAGGATAGGATAGTATAGTGGATAGGATAGGATAGAGCAGACGATAGAGGATAGGATAGAGAATAGGATACGATAGATGATAGTATAAGATGGAGGATAGGATAGGGTACAGGATAGGACAGAGAATAGGATAGGATAGAGGATAGGATAGGATAGAGGATAGGATCGGATAGAGGATAGGATAGAGGATAGGATCGGATAGAGGATAGGATAGGGGATAGGATAGGATAAAGGATAGGATAGGATAGAGGATAGGATCGGACAGAGGATATGATACGATAGAGGATAGGATAGAGGATAGGATAGAGGATTGGATAGGATAGAGGATAGGATAGGATAGAGGATAGGATAGGGTAGAGGATAGGATAGAGAATAGAATAGGATAGAGGATAGGATAGGATTCAGGATAGGATCGGATAGAGGATAGGATAGGATAGAGGATAGGATAGGATAGAGGATACGATATTATAGAGGATAGGATAGGATAGAGGATAGGATCCGATAGAGGATAGGATAGGCGATTGAATAGGATAGAGGATAGGATACGATAGAGGATAGGATAGGATAGAGGATAGGATAGGGTAGAGGATAGGACAGGATAGGATAGAGGATAGGATAGGATGGAGGATAGGATAGGATAGAGGATAGGATCGGATAGAGGATAGGATAGAGGATTGGATAGGATAGAGGATATTATAGGACAGAGGATAGGATAGGATACAGGATAGGATAGGATAGAGGTTAGGAGAGGATTCATGATAGGATAGGATTGAGGATAGGATAGGATAGTGGATAGGATAGGATAGATTATATTATAGGATAGAGGATAGGATAGGATAGAGGATAGGCTCGGATAGATGATAGGATAGGGGATTGGATAGGATAGAAGATAGGATAGGATAGAGAATAGTATAGGATAGATGATATTATAGGATAGAGGATAGGATAGGATAGAAGATAGGTTCGGATAGATGATAGGATAGGGGATTGGATAGAATAGAGGGTAGGATAGGATAGAGGATAGGATACGATAGAGGATAGGATCGTATAGAGGATAGGATAGGATAGAGGATAGGAACGGATAGAGTATAGAATAGGGGATTGGATAGGATAGAGGATAGGATAGGATAGATGATAGGATAGGGGATTTTATAGGATAGAGGATAGGATAGGATAGAGGATAGGATAGGATAGAGAATAGTATAGGATAGATGATATTATAGGATAGAGGATAGGATACGACAGAGGATAGGTTCGGATAGATGATAGGATAGGGGATTGGATAGAATAGAGGGTAGGATAGGATAGAGGATAGGATACGATAGAGGATAGGATCGTATAGAGGATAGGATAGGTGATTGGATAGGATAGAGGATAGGATATGATAGGATAGGATAGAGGATAGGATAGGATAGAGGATAGGATAGGATAGAGGATCGGATAGGATAGAGGATAGGATAGGATAGGATAGAGGATAGGATAGGATAGGATTGAGGATAGGATAGGATAGTGGATAGGATACGGGATTGGATAGGATAGAGGTTAGGATAGGATAGGATAGATGATAGTTTAGGATAGAGGATAGGATAGGATAGAGAATAGTATAGGATAGATGATATTATAGGATAGAGGATAGGATAGGATAGAAGATAGGTTCGGATAGATGATAGGATAGGGGATTGGATAGAATAGAGGGTAGGATAGGATAGAGGATAGGATACGATAGAGGATAGGATCGTATAGAGGATAGGATAGGATAGAGGATAGGAACGGATAGAGTATAGAATAGGGGATTGGATAGGATAGAGGATAGGATAGGATAGATGATAGGATAGGGAAGAGGATAGGATAGAGAATAGTATAGGAGAGATGATATTATAGGATAGAGGATAGGATAGGATAGAGGATAGGATAGGGTAGAGTATAAGATACAGAATAGGATAGGATAGAGGATAGGCTCGGATAGATGATAGGATAGGGGATTTTATAGGATAGAGGATAGGATAGGATAGAGGATAGGATAGGATAGAGAATAGTATAGGATAGATGATATTATAGGATAGAGGATAGGATACGACAGAGGATAGGTTCGGATAGATGATAGGATAGGGGATTGGATAGAATAGAGGGTAGGATAGGATAGAGGATAGGATACGATAGAGGATAGGATCGTATAGAGGATAGGATAGGTGATTGGATAGGATAGAGGATAGGATAGGATAGGATAGGATAGAGGATAGGATAGGATAGAGGATAGGATAGGGTAGAGGATAGGATAGGATAGAGGATAGGATCGTATAGAGGATAGGATAGGTGATTGGATAGGATAGAGGATAGGATAGGATAGAGGATAGGATAGCATAGAGGATAGGATAGTGTAGAGGATAGGATAGAGGATATTATAGGATAGAGGATAGGATCGGATAGAGGATAGGATAGGGGATTGGATAGTATAGAGGATAGGATAGGATAGAGGATAGGATAGGATAGAGGATCGGATAGGATAGAGGATAGGATAGGATAGGATAGAGGATAGGATAGGATAGGATTGAGGATAGGATAGGGTAGTGGATAGGATACGGGATTGGATAGGATAGAGGTTAGGATAGGATAGGATAGATGATAGTTTAGGATAGAGGATAGGATAGGGTTGCGGATAGGGTAGGATTGAGGATAGGATCGCATAGAGGATAGGATAGGTGATTGGATAGGATAGAGGATAGGATAGGATAGAGGATCGGATAGGATAGAGGATAGGATCGTATAGAGGATAGGATAGGTGATTGGATAGGATAGAGGATAGGATAGGGGATTGGATAGTATAGATGATACGATAGGATAGGGGATACGATAGGATAGAGGATCGGGTAGGATAGAGGATAGGATAGGATAGGATAGAGGATAGGATAGGATAGGATTGAGGATAGGATAGGATAGTGGATAGGATACGGGATTGGATAGGATAGAGGTTAGGATTGGATAGGATAGATGATAGTATAGGATCGAGGATAGGATACGATAGAGGATAGGATAGAGGATTGGATAGGATAGAGGATATTATAGGACAGAGGATAGGATAGGATACAGGATAGGATAGGATAGAGGTTAGGAGAGGATTCATGATAGGATTGGATTGAGGATAGTATAGGATGGAGGATAGGATAGGATAGAGGATAGGATCGGATAGAGGATAGGATACGATAGAGAATAGTATAGCATAGAGGATAGGATAGGATAGAGAATAGTATAGGATAGATGATATTAAAAGATAGAGGATAGGATAGGATAGAGGATAGGATCGTATAGAGGAAAGGATAGGTGATTGGATAGGATAGAGGATAGGATAGGATAGAGGATAGGATAGCATAGAGGATCGGATAGTGTAGAGGATAGGATAGGATAGGATAGAGGATAGGATCGGATAGAGGATAGGATCGGATAGAGGATAGGATAGGATAGAGGATAGGATAGGGTAGAGGATAGGATAGAGAATAGAATAGGATAGAGGATAGGATAGGATTCAGGATAGGATCGGATAGAGGATAGGATAGGATAGAGGATAGGATAGGATAGAGGATACGATATTATAGAGGATAGGATAGGATAGAGGATAGGATCGGATAGAGGATAGGGCAGGCGATTGAATAGGATAGAGGAGAGGATACGATAGAGGATAGGATAGGATAGAGGATAGGATAGGGTAGAGGATAGGATAGGATAGGATGGAGGATAGGATAGGATGGAGGATAGGATAGGATAGAGGATAGGATCGGATAGAGGATATGATACGATAGAGGATAGGATAGAGGATTGGATAGGATAGAGAATAGGATAGGATAGAGGGTAGGATAGGGTAGAGAATAGGATGGAGAATAGAATAGGATAGACGATAGGATAGGATTCAGGATAGGATCGGATAGAGGATAGAATAGGATAGAGGATAGGATAGGATAGAGGATACGATATTATAGAGGATTGGATAGGATAGAGGATAGGATCGGATAGAGGATAGGATCGGATAGAGGATAGGATAGAGGATTGTATACGATAGAGGATATTATAGGACAGATGATAGGATAGGATACAGGATAGGATAGGATAGAGGTTAGGAGAGGATTCATGATAGGATAGGATTGAGGATAGGATAGGATAGTGGATAGGATAGGATAGATTATATTATAGGATAGAGGATAGTATAGGATAGAGGATAGGATAGGATAGAGAATAGTATAGGATAAATGATATTATATGATAGAGGATAGGATAGGGTAGAGGATAGGATAGAGAATAGGATAGGATAGAGGATAGGATTGGATTGAAGATAGGATAGGATAGTGGATAGGATAGGATAGAGCAGACGATAGAGGATAGGATAGAGAATAGGATGGGATAGATGATAGTATAGGATAGAGGATAGGATAGGGTAGAGGATAGGATAGAGAATAGGATAGGATAGAGGATAGGATGGGATAGAGGATAGGTTCGGATAGATGATGGGATAGGGGATTGGATAGAATAGAGTTTAGGATAGGATAGAGGATATGATACGATAGAGGATAGTATAGGATAGAGGATAGGATAGGATAGAGAATAGTATAGGATAGACGATATTATAGGATAGAGTATACTATAGGATAGAGGATAGGTTCGGATAGATGATAGGATAGGGGATTGGATAGAATAGAGGATAGGATAGGATAGAGGATAGGATACGATAGAGGATAGAATAGGATAGAGGATAGGATAGGATAGAGAATAGTATAGGATAGACGATATTATAGGATAGAGTATACTATGGGATAGAGGATAGGTTCGGATAGATGATAGGATAGGGGATTGGATAGAATAGAGGATGGGATAGGATAGAGGATAGGATAGAGAATAGGATACGATAGAGGATAGGATAGGATAGAGAATAGTATAGGATAGATGATATTATAGGATAGAGGATATTATAGGATAGAGGATAGGATAGGATAGAGGATAGGATCGGATAGAGGATAGGATAGGGGATTGGGTAGTATAGAGGAGAGGATAGAATACAGGATAGGATAGGATAGAGGATAGGATAGGATAGAGGATAGGATCGGATAGAGGATAGGATACGATAGAGGATTGGATATGATCGAAGATATTATAGGATAGGGGATAGGATAGGATACAGAATAGGATAGGATAGAAGATAGGAGAGGATTCAGGATAGGATTGGATTGAGGATAGGATAGGATAGGATTGAGGATAGGATAGGATAGTGGATAGGATAGGATAGATGGTATTATAGGATAGAGGATAGGATAGGATATAGGATAGGCTCGGATAGATGATAGGATAGGGGATTGGATAGAATAGAGGATAGGATATGGTAGCGGATAGGATAGAGAATAGGATAGGATAGAGGATAGGATAGGATAGAGGATAGGTTAGGGTAGAGTATAGGATACAGAATAGGATAGGATAAAGGATAGGATAGGATACATGATAGTATAGGATAGAGGATAGGATAGGATTGAGGAAAGGATAGTATAGTGGATAGGATAGGATAGAGCAGACGATAGAGGATAGGATAGAGAATAGGATACGATAGATGATAGTATAAGATGGAGGATAGGATAGGGTACAGGATAGGACAGAGAATAGGATAGGATAGAGGATAGGATAGGATAGAGGATAGGATCGGATAGAGGATAGGATAGAGGATAGGATCGGATAGAGGATAGGATAGGGGATAGGATAGGATAAAGGATAGGATAGGATAGAGGATAGGATCGGACAGAGGATATGATACGATAGAGGATAGGATAGAGGATAGGATAGGGTAGAGGATAGGATAGAGAATAGAATAGGATAGAGGATAGGATAGGATTCAGGATAGGATCGGATAGAGGATAGGATAGGATAGAGGATAGGATAGGATAGAGGATACGATATTATAGAGGATAGGATAGGATAGAGGATAGGATCCGATAGAGGATAGGATAGGCGATTGAATAGGATAGAGGATAGGATACGATAGAGGATAGGATAGGATAGAGGATAGGATAGGGTAGAGGATAGGACAGGATAGGATAGAGGATAGGATAGGATGGAGGATAGGATAGGATAGAGGATAGGATCGGATAGAGGATAGGATAGAGGATTGGATAGGATAGAGGATATTATAGGACAGAGGATAGGATAGGATACAGGATAGGATAGGATAGAGGTTAGGAGAGGATTCATGATAGGATAGGATTGAGGATAGGATAGGATAGTGGATAGGATAGGATAGATTATATTATAGGATAGAGGATAGGATAGGATAGAGGATAGGCTCGGATAGATGATAGGATAGGGGATTGGATAGGATAGAAGATAGGATAGGATAGAGAATAGTATAGGATAGATGATATTATAGGATAGAGGATAGGATAGGATAGAGGATAGGTTCGGATAGATGATAGGATAGGGGATTGGATAGAATAGAGGGTAGGATAGGATAGAGGATAGGATACGATAGAGGATAGGATCGTATAGAGGATAGGATAGGATAGAGGATAGGAACGGATAGAGTATAGAATAGGGGATTGGATAGGATAGAGGATAGCATAGGATAGATGATAGGATAGGGAAGAGGATAGGATAGAGAATAGTATAGGAGAGATGATATTATAGGATAGAGGATAGGATAGGGTAGAGTATAAGATACAGAATAGGATAGGATAGAGGATAGGCTCGGATAGATGATAGGATAGGGGATTTTATAGGATAGAGGATAGGATAGGATAGAGGATAGGATAGGATAGAGAATAGTATAGGATAGATGATATTATAGGATAGAGGATAGGATACGACAGAGGATAGGTTCGGATAGATGATAGGATAGGGGATTGGATAGAATAGAGGGTAGGATAGGATAGAGGATAGGATACGATAGAGGATAGGATCGTATAGAGGATAGGATAGGTGATTGGATAGGATAGAGGATAGGATATGATAGGATAGGATAGAGGATAGGATAGGATAGAGGATAGGATAGGATAGAGGATCGGATAGGATAGAGGATAGGATAGGATAGGATAGAGGATAGGATAGGATAGGATTGAGGATAGGATAGGATAGTGGATAGGATACGGGATTGGATAGGATAGAGGTTAGGATAGGATAGGATAGATGATAGTTTAGGATAGAGGATAGGATAGGATAGAGAATAGTATAGGATAGATGATATTATAGGATAGAGGATAGGATAGGATAGAAGATAGGTTCGGATAGATGATAGGATAGGGGATTGGATAGAATAGAGGGTAGGATAGGATAGAGGATAGGATACGATAGAGGATAGGATCGTATAGAGGATAGGATAGGATAGAGGATAGGAACGGATAGAGTATAGAATAGGGGATTGGATAGGATAGAGGATAGGATAGGATAGATGATAGGATAGGGAAGAGGATAGGATAGAGAATAGTATAGGAGAGATGATATTATAGGATAGAGGATAGGATAGGATAGAGGATAGGATAGGGTAGAGTATAAGATACAGAATAGGATAGGATAGAGGATAGGCTCGGATAGATGATAGGATAGGGGATTTTATAGGATAGAGGATAGGATAGGATAGAGGATAGGATAGGATAGAGAATAGTATAGGATAGATGATATTATAGGATAGAGGATAGGATACGACAGAGGATAGGTTCGGATAGATGATAGGATAGGGGATTGGATAGAATAGAGGGTAGGATAGGATAGAGGATAGGATACGATAGAGGATAGGATCGTATAGAGGATAGGATAGGTGATTGGATAGGATAGAGGATAGGATAGGATAGGATAGGATAGAGGATAGGATAGGATAGAGGATAGGATAGGGTAGAGGATAGGATAGGATAGAGGATAGGATCGTATAGAGGATAGGATAGGTGATTGGATAGGATAGAGGATAGGATAGGATAGAGGATAGGATAGCATAGAGGATAGGATCGTATAGAGGATAGGATAGGTGATTGGATAGGATAGAGGATAGGATAGGGGATTGGATAGTATAGAGGATACGATAGGATAGGGGATACGATAGGATAGAGGATCGGGTAGGATAGAGGATAGGATAGGATAGGATAGAGGATAGGATAGGATAGGATTGAGGATAGGATAGGATAGTGGATAGGATACGGGATTGGATAGGATAGAGGTTAGGATTGGATAGGATAGATGATAGTATAGGATAGAGGATAGGATACGATAGAGGATAGGATAGAGGATTGGATAGGATAGAGGATATTATAGGACAGAGGATAGGATAGGATACAGGATAGGATAGGATAGAGGTTAGGAGAGGATTCATGATAGGATTGGATTGAGGATAGTATAGGATGGAGGATAGGATAGGATAGAGGATAGGATCGGATAGAGGATAGGATACGATAGAGAATAGTATAGCATAGAGGATAGGATAGGATAGAGAATAGTATAGGATAGATGATATTAAAAGATAGAGGATAGGATAGGATAGAGGATAGGATCGTATAGAGGAAAGGATAGGTGATTGGATAGGATAGAGGATAGGATAGGATAGAGGATAGGATAGCATAGAGGATCGGATAGTGTAGAGGATAGGATAGGATAGGATAGAGGATAGGATCGGATAGAGGATAGGATCGGATAGAGGATAGGATCGGATATAGGATAGGCTCGGATAGATGATAGGATAGGGGATTGGATAGAATAGAGGATAGGATATGGTAGAGGATAGGATAGAGAATAGGATAGGATAGAGGATAGGATAGGATAGAGGATAGGTTAGGGTAGAGTATAGGATACAGAATAGGATAGGATAGAGGATAGGATAGGATAGATGATAGTATAGGATAGAGGATAGGATAGGATTGAGGATAGGATAGTATAGTGGATAGGATAGGATAGAGCAGACGATAGAGGATAGAATAGAGAATAGGATACGATAGATGATAGTATAAGATGGAGGATAGGATAGGGTACAGGATAGGACAGAGAATAGGATAGGATAGAGGATAGGATAGGATAGAGGATAGGATCGGATAGAGGATAGGATAGAGGATAGGATCGGATAGAGGATAGGATAGGGGATAGGATAGGATAAAGGATAGGATAGGATAGAGGATAGGATAGGGTAGAGGATAGGATAGGATAGAGGATAGGATAGGATAGAGGATAGGATCGGATAGAGAATAGTATAGGATAGATGATATTATAGGATAGAGGATAGGATAGGATAGAGGATAGGAACGGATAGAGTATAGAATAGGGGATTGTATAGGATAGAGGATAGGATAGGATAGATGATAGGATAGGATAGAGAATAGTATAGGAGAGATGATATTATAGGATAGAGGATAGGATAGGATAGAGGATAGGATAGGGTAGAGTATAAGATACAGAATAGGATAGGATAGAGGATAAGATAGGATAGAGGATAGGATCGGATAGAGGATAGGATACGATAGAGGATAGTATAGGATAGAGGATAGGATAGGATAGAGAATAGTATAGGATAAATGATATTATATGATAGAGGATAGGATAGGGTAGAGGATAGGATAGAGAATAGGATAGGATAGAGGATAGGATAGGATAGAGGATAGGATCGGACAGAGGATATGATACGATAGAGGATAGGATAGAGGATAGGATAGAGGATTGGATAGGATAGAGGATAGGATAGGATAGAGGATAGGATAGGGTAGAGGATAGGATAGAGAATAGAATAGGATAGAGGATAGGATAGGATTCAGGATAGGATCGGATAGAGGATAGGATAGGATAGAGGATAGGATAGGATAGAGGATACGATATTATAGAGGATAGGATAGGATAGAGGATAGGATCGGATAGAGGATAGGATAGGCGATTGAATAGGATAGAGGATAGGATACGATAGAGGATAGGATAGGATAGAGGATAGGATAGGGTAGAGGATAGGATAGGATAGGATAGAGGATAGGATAGGATGGAGGATAGGATAGGAGAGATGATATTATAGGATAGAGGATAGGATAGGATAGAGGATAGGATAGGGTAGAGTATAGAATAGGGGATTGTATAGGATAGAGGATAGGATAGGATAGATGATAGGATAGGATAGAGAATAGTATAGGAGAGATGATATTATAGGATAGAGGATAGGATAGGATAGAGGATAGGATAGGGTAGAGTATAAGATACAGAATAGGATAGGATAGAGGATAAGATAGGATAGAGGATAGGATCGGATAGAGGATAGGATACGATAGAGGATAGTATAGGATAGAGGATAGGATAGGATAGAGAATAGTATAGGATAAATGATAGGATAGGGTAGAGGATAGGATAGAGAATAGGATAGGATAGAGGATAGGATAGGATAGAGGATAGGATCGGACAGAGGATATGATACGATAGAGGATAGGATAGAGGATAGGATAGAGGATTGGATACGATAGAGGATAGGATAGGATAGAGGATAGGATAGGGTAGAGGATAGGATAGAGAATAGAATAGGATAGAGGATAGGATAGGATTCAGGATAGGATCGGATAGAGGATAGGATAGGATAGAGGATAGGATAGGATAGAGGATACGATATTATAGAGGATAGGATAGGATAGAGGATAGGATCGGATAGAGGATAGGATAGGCGATTGAATAGGATAGAGGATAGGATACGATAGAGGATAGGATAGGATAGAGGATAGGATAGGATAGAGGATAGGATCGTATAGAGGATAGGATAGGTGATTGGATAGGATAGAGGATAGGATAGGATAGGATAGGATAGAGGATAGGATAGGATAGAGGATAGGATAGGGTAGAGGATAGGATAGGATAGGATAGAGGATAGGATAGGCTAGAGGATAGGATCGGATAGAGGATAGGATAGGGGATTGGATAGGATAGAGGATAGGATAGGATAGGGTAGAGGATAGGATAGCATAGAGGATAGGATCGTATAGAGGATAGGATAGGTGATTGGATAGGATAGAGGATAGGATAGGATAGAGGATAGGATAGCATAGAGGATAGGATTGTGTAGAGGATAGGATAGAGGATATTATAGGATAGAGGATAGGATAGGGGATTGGATAGTATAGAGGATACGATAGGATAGGGGATAGGAAAGGATAGAGGATCGGGTAGGATAGAGGATAGGATAGGATAGGATAGGATAGAGGATCGGGTAGGATAGAGGATAGGATAGGATAGAGGATAGGATCGTATAGAGGATAGGATAGGATAGAGGATAGGATAGGATAGAGGATAGGATCGTATAGAGGATAGGATAGGTGATTGGATAGGATAGAGGATAGGATAGGGGATTGGATAGTATAGAGGATACGATAGGATAGGGGATAGGATAGCATAGAGGATAGGATTGTGTAGAGGATAGGATAGAGGATATTATTGGATAGAGGATAGGATCGGATAGAGGATAGGATACGGGATTGGATAGGATAGAGGTTAGGATAGGATAGGATAGATGATAGTTTAGGATAGAGGATAGGATAGGGTTGAGGATAGGATAGGATTGAGGATAGGATCGCATAGAGGATAGGATAGGTGATTGGATAGGATAGAGGATAGGATAGGATAGAGGATCGGATAGGATAGAGGATAGGATAGGATAGAGGATAGGATAGGATAGAGGATAGGATCGTATAGAGGATAGGATAGGTGATTGGATAGGATAGAGGATAGGATAGGGGATTGGATAGTATAGAGGATACGATAGGATAGGGGATAGGATAGGATAGAGGATCGGGTAGGATAGAGGATAGGATAGGATAGGATAGGATAGAGGATCGGGTAGGATAGAGGATAGGATAGGATAGAGGATAGGATCGTATAGAGGATAGGATAGGTGATTGGATAGGATAGAGGATAGGATAGGGGATTGGATAGTATAGAGGATACGATAGGATAGGGGACAGGATAGGGTTGAGGATAGGATAGGATTGAGGATAGGATAGGATAGTGGATAGGATACGGGATTGGATAGGATAGAGGATAGGATAGGATAGAGAATAGTATAGGATAAATGATATTATAGGATAGAGGATAGGATAGAGAATAGGATAGGATGGAGGATAGGATAGGATAGAGGATAGGATCGGATAGAGGATAGGATACGATAGAGGATAGGATAGAGGATTGGATAGGATAGAGGATATTATAGGACAGAGGATAGGATAGGATACAGGATAGGATAGGATAGAGGTTAGGAGAGGATTCATGATAGGATTGGATTGAGGATAGGATAGGATAGAGGATAGGATCGTATAGAGGATAGGATAGGTGATTGGATAGGATACAGGATAGGATAGGATTGAGGATAGGATAGGATAGTGGATAGGATAGGATAGAGCAAACGATAGATGATAGGATAGAGAATATAATAGGATAGATGATAGTATAGGATGGAGGATAGGATAGGATAGAGGATAGGATCGGATAGAGGATAGGATACGATAGAGAATAGTATAGCATAGGGGATAGGATAGGATAGAGAATAGTATAGGATAGATGATATTAAAAGATAGAGGATAGGATAGGATAGAGGATAGGATCGTATAGAGGATAGGATAGGTGATTGGATAGGATAGAGGATAGGATAGGATAGAGGATAGGATAGCATAGAGGATCGGATAGTGTAGAGGATAGGATAGGATAGGATAGAGGATAGGATAGGGTAGAGGATAGGATCGGATAGAGGATAGGATAGGATAGAGTATAGGATAGGATAGGATAGAGGATAGGATAGGGTTGAGGATAGGATAGGGTCGATGATAGGATAGGATAGTGGATAGGATAGGGGATTGGATAGGATAGAGGATAGGATAGGATAGGATAGATGATAGTATAGGATAGAGGATACGATAGGATTGAGCATAGGATAGGATAGTGGATAGGATAGGATAGAGCAGACGATAGAGGATAGGATAGAGAATAGGATACGATAGATGATAGTATAGGATGGAGGATAGGATAGGGGATTGGATAGGATAGAGGATAGGATAGGATAGAGAATAGTATAGGATAAATGATATTATAGGATAGAGGATAGGATAGAGAATAGGATAGGATGGAGGATAGGATAGGATAGAGGACAGGATCGGATAGAGGATAGGATACGATAGAGGATAGGATAGGATAGAGGATAGGATAGGATAGAGGATCGGATAGGATAGAGGATAGGATAGGATAGGATAGAGGATAGGATAGGATAGGATTGAGGATAGGATAGGATAGTGGATAGGATACGGGATTGGATAGGGTAGAGGTTAGGATTGGATAGGATAGATGATAGTATAGGATAGAGGATAGGATAGGGTTGAGGATAGGATAGGATTGTGGATAGTATCGCATAGAGGATAGGATAGGTGATTGGATAGGATAGAGGATACGATAGGATAGGGGATAGGATAGGATAGAGGATCGGGTAGGATAGAGGATAGGATAGGATAGGATAGGATAGAGGATCGGGTAGGATAGAGGATAGGATAGGATAGAGGATAGGATCGTATAGAGGATAGGATAGGTGATTGGATAGGATAGAGGATAGGATAGGGGATTGGATAGTATAGAGGATACGATAGGATAGGGGACAGGATAGGGTTGAGGATAGGATAGGATTGAGGATAGGATAGGATAGTGGATAGGATACGGGATTGGATAGGATAGAGGATAGGATAGGATAGAGAATAGTATAGGATAAATGATATTATAGGATAGAGGATAGGATAGAGAATAGGATAGGATGGAGGATAGGATAGGATAGAGGATAGGATCGGATAGGGGATAGGATACGATAGAGGATAGGATAGAGGATTGGATAGGATAGAGGATATTATAGGACAGAGGATAGGATAGGATACAGGATAGGATAGGATAGAAGTTAGGAGAGGATTCATGATAGGATTGGATTGAGGATAGGATAGGATAGAGGATAGGATCGTATAGAGGATAGGATAGGTGATTGGATAGGATACAGGATAGGATCGTATAGAGGATAGGATAGGTGATTGGATAGGATACAGGATAGGATAGGATTGAGGATAGGATAGGATAGTGGATAGGAAAGGATAGATGATATTATAGGATAGAGGATAGGATAGGATAGAGGATAGGCTCGGATAGATGATAGGATAGGGGATTGTATAGGATAGAGGATAGGATAGGATAGAGGATAGGATAGGATAGAGAATAGTATAGGATAGATGATATTAAAAGATAGAGGATAGGATAGGATAGAGGATAGGATCGTATAGAGGATAGGATAGGTGATTGGATAGGATAGAGGATAGGATAGGGTAGAGGATAGGATAGGGGATAGGATAGGATAGAGGATAGGATAGGGTTGAGGATAGGATAGGATTGAGGATAGGATAGGATAGTGGATAGGATAGGGGATTGGATAGGATAGAGGATAGGATTGTATAGAGGATAGGATAGGTGATTGGATTGGATAGAGGATAGTATAGGGTAGAGGATAGGATAGGATAGAGGATAGGATAGGATACAGGATAGGATAGGGTAGAGTGTAGGATACAGAATAGGATAGGATAGGTGATTGGATAGGATAGAGGATATTATAGGGTAGAGGATAGGATAGAGGATAGGATAAGATAGAGGATAGGATAGGGTAGAGGATAGGATAGAGGATAGGATAAGATAGAGGATAGGATCGGATAGAGGATAGGATAGGGGATTGGATAGTATAGAGGATAGGGTAGGGTAGAGGATAGGATAGAGAATAGTATAGGATAGAGGATAGGACAGGATAGAGGATAGGATAGGGGATTGGATAGGATAGAGGATAGGATACGATAGAGGATAGTATAGGATAGAGGATAGGATAGGATAGAGAATAGTATAGAATAGAAGATATTATAGGATAGAGGATAGGATAGGGGTTTGGATAGAATAGAGGATAGGATAGGATAGAGGATAGGATACGATAGAGGATAGTATAGGATAGAGGATAGGATAGGATAGAGAATAGTATAGGATAGATGATATTATAGGATAGAGGATAGGATAGGATAGAGGATAGGTTCGGATAGATGATAGGATAGGGGATTGGATAGAATAGAGGGTAGGATAGGATAGAGGATAGGATACGATAGAGGATAGTATAGGATAGAGGATAGGATAGGATAGAGAATAGTATAGGATAGATGATATTATAGGATAGAGGATATTATAGGATAGAGGATAGGATAGGATAGAGGATTGGATCGGATAGAGGATAGGATAGGGGATTGGATAGGATAGAGAATAGGATACGATAGTGGATAGGATAGGATAGAGGATAGGATAGGGTAGAGGATAGGATAGGATAGGATAGAGGATAGGATAGGGTAGAGGATAGGATCGGATAGGGGATAGGATAGGGGATTGGATAGGATAGAGGATAGGATAGGATAGAGGATAGGATAGGATGGAGGATAGGATAGGATAGAGGACAGGATCGGATAGAGGATAGGATACGATAGAGGATAGGATAGGATAGAGGATAGGATAGGATAGAGGATCGGATAGGATAGAGGATAGGATAGGATAGGATAGAGGATAGGATAGGATAGGATTGAGGATAGGATAGGATAGTGGATAGGATACGGGATTGGATAGGATAGAGGTTAGGATTGGATAGGATAGATGATAGTATAGGATAGAGGATAGGATAGGGTTGAGGATAGGATAGGATTGTGGATAGTATCGCATAGAGGATAGGATAGGTGATTGGATAGGATAGAGGATACGATAGGATAGGGGATAGGATAGGATAGAGGATCGGGTAGGATAGAGGATAGGATAGGATAGGATAGGATAGAGGATCGGGTAGGATAGAGGATAGGATAGGATAGAGGATAGGATCGTATAGAGGATAGGATAGGTGATTGGATAGGATAGAGGATAGGATAGGGGATTGGATAGTATAGAGGATACGATAGGATAGGGGACAGGATAGGGTTGAGGATAGGATAGGATTGAGGATAGGATAGGATAGTGGATAGGATACGGGATTGGATAGGATAGAGGATAGGATAGGATAGAGAATAGTATAGGATAAATGATATTATAGGATAGAGGATAGGATAGAGAATAGGATAGGATGGAGGATAGGATAGGATAGAGGATAGGATCGGATAGAGGATAGGATACGATAGAGGATAGGATAGAGGATTGGATAGGATAGAGGATATTATAGGACAGAGGATAGGATAGGATACAGGATAGGATAGGATAGAGGTTAGGAGAGGATTCATGATAGGATTGGATTGAGGATAGGATAGGATAGAGGATAGGATCGTATAGAGGATAGGATAGGTGATTGGATAGGATACAGGATAGGATAGGATTGAGGATAGGATAGGATAGTGGATAGGATAGGATAGAGCAAACGATAGATGATAGGATAGAGAATATAATAGGATAGATGATAGTATAGGATGGAGGATAGGATAGGATAGAGGATAGGATCGGATAGAGGATAGGATACGATAGAGAATAGTATAGCATAGGGGATAGGATAGGATAGAGAATAGTATAGGATAGATGATATTAAAAGATAGAGGATAGGATAGGATAGAGGATAGGATCGTATAGAGGATAGGATAGGTGATTGGATAGGATAGAGGATAGGATAGGATAGAGGATAGGATAGCATAGAGGATCGGATAGTGTAGAGGATAGGATAGGATAGGATAGAGGATAGGATAGGGTAGAGGATAGGATCGGATAGAGGATAGGATAGGATAGAGTATAGGATAGGATAGGATAGAGGATAGGATAGGGTTGAGGATAGGATAGTGTCGATGATAGGATAGGATAGTGGATAGGATAGGGGATTGGATAGGATAGAGGATAGGATAGGATAGGATAGATGATAGTATAGGATAGAGGATACGATAGGATTGAGCATAGGATAGGATAGTGGATAGGATAGGATAGAGCAGACGATAGAGGATAGGATAGAGAATAGGATACGATAGATGATAGTATAGGATGGAGGATAGGATAGGGGATTGGATAGGATAGAGAATAGGATAGGATAGAGAATAGTATAGGATAAATGATATTATAGGATAGAGGATAGGATAGAGAATAGGATAGGATGGAGGATAGGATAGGATAGAGGACAGGATCGGATAGAGGATAGGATACGATAGAGGATAGGATAGGATAGAGGATAGGATAGGATAGAGGATCGGATAGGATAGAGGATAGGATAGGATAGGATAGAGGATAGGATAGGATAGGATTGAGGATAGGATAGGATAGTGGATAGGATACGGGATTGGATAGGATAGAGGTTAGGATTGGATAGGATAGATGATAGTATAGGATAGAGGATAGGATAGGATAGAGGATAGGATAGGATAGAGAATAGTATAGGATAGATGATATTAAAAGATAGAGGATAGGATAGGATAGAGGATAGGATCGTATAGAGGATAGGATAGGTGATTGGATAGGATAGAGGATAGGATAGGGTAGAGGATAGGATAGGGGATAGGATAGGATAGAGGATAGGATAGGGTTGAGGATAGGATAGGATTGAGGATAGGATAGGATAGTGGATAGGATAGGGGATTGGATAGGATAGAGGATAGGATTGTATAGAGGATAGGATAGGTGATTGGATTGGATAGAGGATAGTATAGGGTAGAGGATAGGATAGGATAGAGGATAGGATAGGATACAGGATAGGATAGGGTAGAGTGTAGGATACAGAATAGGATAGGATAGGTGATTGGATAGGATAGAGGATATTATAGGGTAGAGGATAGGATAGAGGATAGGATAAGATAGAGGATAGGATAGGGTAGAGGATAGGATAGAGGATAGGATAAGATAGAGGATAGGATCGGATAGAGGATAGGATAGGGGATTGGATAGTATAGAGGATAGGGTAGGGTAGAGGATAGGATAGAGAATAGTATAGGATAGAGGATAGGACAGGATAGAGGATAGGATAGGGGATTGGATAGGATAGAGGATAGGATACGATAGAGGATAGTATAGGATAGAGGATAGGATAGGATAGAGAATAGTATAGAATAGAAGATATTATAGGATAGAGGATAGGATAGGGGTTTGGATAGAATAGAGGATAGGATAGGATAGAGGATAGGATACGATAGAGGATAGTATAGGATAGAGGATAGGATAGGATAGAGAATAGTATAGGATAGATGATATTATAGGATAGAGGATAGGATAGGATAGAGGATAGGTTCGGATAGATGATAGGATAGGGGATTGGATAGAATAGAGGGTAGGATAGGATAGAGGATAGGATACGATAGAGGATAGTATAGGATAGAGGATAGGATAGGATAGAGAATAGTATAGGATAGATGATATTATAGGATAGAGGATATTATAGGATAGAGGATAGGATAGGATAGAGGATTGGATCGGATAGAGGATAGGATAGGGGATTGGATAGGATAGAGAATAGGATACGATAGTGGATAGGATAGGATAGAAGATAGGATAGGGTAGAGGATAGGATAGGATAGGATAGAGGATAGGATAGGGTAGAGGATAGGATCGGATAGGGGATAGGATAGGGGATTGGATAGGATAGAGGATAGGATAGGATAGAGGATAGGATAGGATGGAGGATAGGATAGGATAGAGGATAGGATCGGATAGAGGATAGGATCGGATAGAGGATAGGATACGATAGAGGGTAGGATAGAGGATTGGATAGGATAGAGGATATTATAGGATAGAGGATAGGATAGGATAGATGATAGGATCGGATAGAGGATAGGATAGGGTAGAGGATAGGATAGAGAATAGGATAGGATAGAGGATAGGATAGGATAGATGATAGGATAGGATAGAGGATAGGATAGGGGATTGGATAGGATAGAGGATAGGATAGGATAGAGGATAGGATAGAGGATAGGATAGGATACAGGATAGGATAGGATAGAGGATAGGATAGGATAGAGGATAGGATAGGATAGAGGATAGGATAGGATAGAGGATCGGATAGGATAGAGGATAGGATAGGATAGGATAGAGGATAGGATAGGATAGGATTGAGGATAGGATAGGATAGTGGATAGGATACGGGATTGGATAGGATAGAGGTTAGGATTGGATAGGATAGATGATAGTATAGGATAGAGGATAGGATAGGGTTGAGGATAGGATAGGATTGTGGATAGTATCGCATAGAGGATAGGATAGGTGATTGGATAGGATAGAGGATACGATAGGATAGGGGATAGGATAGGATAGAGGATCGGGTAGGATAGAGGATAGGATAGGATAGGATAGGATAGAGGATCGGGTAGGATAGAGGATAGGATAGGATAGAGGATAGGATCGTATAGAGGATAGGATATGTGATTGGATAGGATAGAGGATAGGATAGGGGATTGGATAGTATAGAGGATACGATAGGATAGGGGACAGGATAGGGTTGAGGATAGGATAGGATTGAGGATAGGATAGGATAGTGGATAGGATACGGGATTGGATAGGATAGAGGATAGGATAGGATAGAGAATAGTATAGGATAAATGATATTATAGGATAGAGGATAGGATAGAGAATAGGATAGGATGGAGGATAGGATAGGATAGAGGATAGGATCGGATAGAGGATAGGATACGATAGAGGATAGGATAGAGGATTGGATAGGATAGAGGATATTATAGGACAGAGGATAGGATAGGATACAGGATAGGATAGGATAGAGGTTAGGAGAGGATTCATGATAGGATTGGATTGAGGATAGGATAGGATAGAGGATAGGATCGTATAGAGGATAGGATAGGTGATTGGATAGGATACAGGATAGGATAGGATTGAGGATAGGATAGGATAGTGGATAGGATAGGATAGAGCAAACGATAGATGATAGGATAGAGAATATAATAGGATAGATGATAGTATAGGATGGAGGATAGGATAGGATAGAGGATAGGATCGGATAGAGGATAGGATACGATAGAGAATAGTATAGCATAGGGGATAGGATAGGATAGAGAATAGTATAGGATAGATGATATTAAAAGATAGAGGATAGGATAGGATAGAGGATAGGATCGTATAGAGGATAGGATAGGTGATTGGATAGGATAGAGGATAGGATAGGATAGAGGATAGGATAGCATAGAGGATCGGATAGTGTAGAGGATAGGATAGGATAGGATAGAGGATAGGATAGGGTAGAGGATAGGATCGGATAGAGGATAGGATAGGATAGAGTATAGGATAGGATAGGATAGAGGATAGGATAGGGTTGAGGATAGGATAGTGTCGATGATAGGATAGGATAGTGGATAGGATAGGGGATTGGATAGGATAGAGGATAGGATAGGATAGGATAGATGATAGTATAGGATAGAGGATACGATAGGATTGAGCATAGGATAGGATAGTGGATAGGATAGGATAGAGCAGACGATAGAGGATAGGATAGAGAATAGGATACGATAGATGATAGTATAGGATGGAGGATAGGATAGGGGATTGGATAGGATAGAGAATAGGATAGGATAGAGAATAGTATAGGATAAATGATATTATAGGATAGAGGATAGGATAGAGAATAGGATAGGATGGAGGATAGGATAGGATAGAGGACAGGATCGGATAGAGGATAGGATACGATAGAGGATAGGATAGGATAGAGGATAGGATAGGATAGAGGATCGGATAGGATAGAGGATAGGATAGGATAGGATAGAGGATAGGATAGGATAGGATTGAGGATAGGATAGGATAGTGGATAGGATACGGGATTGGATAGGATAGAGGTTAGGATTGGATAGGATAGATGATAGTATAGGATAGAGGATAGGATAGGATAGAGGATAGGATAGGATAGAGAATAGTATAGGATAGATGATATTAAAAGATAGAGGATAGGATAGGATAGAGGATAGGATCGTATAGAGGATAGGATAGGTGATTGGATAGGATAGAGGATAGGATAGGGTAGAGGATAGGATAGGGGATAGGATAGGATAGAGGATAGGATAGGGTTGAGGATAGGATAGGATTGAGGATAGGATAGGATAGTGGATAGGATAGGGGATTGGATAGGATAGAGGATAGGATTGTATAGAGGATAGGATAGGTGATTGGATTGGATAGAGGATAGTATAGGGTAGAGGATAGGATAGGATAGAGGATAGGATAGGATACAGGATAGGATAGGGTAGAGTGTAGGATACAGAATAGGATAGGATAGGTGATTGGATAGGATAGAGGATATTATAGGATAGAGGATAGGATAGGGGTTTGGATAGAATAGAGGATAGGATAGGATAGAGGATAGGATACGATAGAGGATAGTATAGGATAGAGGATAGGATAGGATAGAGAATAGTATAGGATAGATGATATTATAGGATAGAGGATAGGATAGGATAGAGGATAGGTTCGGATAGATGATAGGATAGGGGATTGGATAGAATAGAGGGTAGGATAGGATAGAGGATAGGATACGATAGAGGATAGTATAGGATAGAGGATAGGATAGGATAGAGAATAGTATAGGATAGATGATATTATAGGATAGAGGATATTATAGGATAGAGGATAGGATAGGATAGAGGATTGGATCGGATAGAGGATAGGATAGGGGATTGGATAGGATAGAGAATAGGATACGATAGTGGATAGGATAGGATAGAAGATAGGATAGGGTAGAGGATAGGATAGGATAGGATAGAGGATAGGATAGGGTAGAGGATAGGATCGGATAGGGGATAGGATAGGGGATTGGATAGGATAGAGGATAGGATAGGATAGAGGATAGGATAGGATGGAGGATAGGATAGGATAGAGGATAGGATCGGATAGAGGATAGGATCGGATAGAGGATAGGATACGATAGAGGGTAGGATAGAGGATTGGATAGGATAGAGGATATTATAGGATAGAGGATAGGATAGGATAGATGATAGGATCGGATAGAGGATAGGATAGGGTAGAGGATAGGATAGAGAATAGGATAGGATAGAGGATAGGATAGGATAGATGATAGGATAGGATAGAGGATAGGATAGGGGATTGGATAGGATAGAGGATAGGATAGGATAGAGGATAGGATAGAGGATAGGATAGGATACAGGATAGGATAGGATAGAGGATAGGATAGGATAGAGGATAGGATAGGATAGAGGATAGGATAGGATAGAGGATAGGATATGATAGAGGATAGGATCGTATAGAGGATAGGATAGGTGATTGGATAGGATAGAGGATAGGATAGGGTAGAGGATAGGATAGGATAGTGGATAGGATAGGATAGATGGTATTATAGGATAGAGGATAGGATATAATAGAGGATAGGCTCGGATAGATGATAGGATAGGGGATTGGATAGAATAGAGGATAGGATAGGATAGAGGATAGGATACGATACAGGATAGTATAGGATAGAGGATAGGATAGGATAGAGAATAGTATAGAATAGAAGATATTATAGGATAGAGGATATTATAGGATAGAGGATAGGATAGGATAGAGGATAGGATCGGATAGAGGATAGGATAGGGGATTGGATAGTATAGAGGAGAGGATAGAATAGAGGATAGGATAGGGTAGAGGATAGGATAGATAATAGTATAGGATAGAGGATAGGACAGGATAGAGGATAGGATCGTATAGAGGATAGGATAGGTGATTGGATAGGATAGACGATAGGATAGGATTGAAGATAGGATAGGATAGTGGATAGGATAGGATGGAGTATAGGATAGGATAGAGGATAGGATCGGGTAGATGATAGCATACGATAGAGGATAGGATAGAGGATTGAATAGGATAGAGGATATTATAGGATATAGGATAGGATAGGATACAGGATAGGATAGGATAGAGGATAGGATAGGATAGAGGATAGGATAGGATAGAGGATAGGATAGGATAGAGGATAGGATACGATAGAGGATAGGATCGGATAGGGGATAGGATAGGGGATTGGATAGGATAGAGGATAGGATACGATAGAGGATAGGATAGGATAGAGGATAGGATAGGGTAGAGGATAGGATAGGATAGGATAGAGAATAGGATAGGGTAGAGGATAGGAACGGATAGAGGATAGGATAGGGGATTGGATAGGATAGAGGATAGGATAGGATAGAGGATAGGATAGGGTAGAGGATAGGATAGGATAGAGTATAGGATCGGATAGAGGATAGGATAGGGGATTGGATAGGATAGAGGATAGGATAGGATAGATGATAGGATCGGATAGAGGATAGGATAGGGTAGAGGATAGGATAGAGAATAGGATAGGATAGAGGATAGGATAGGATAGATGATAGGATAGGATACAGGATAGGATAGGGGATTGGATAGGATAGAGGATAGGATAGGATAGAGGATAGGATAGGATACAGGATAGGATAGGATAGAGGATAGGATAGGATAGAGGATAGGATAGGATAGAGGATAGGATAGGATAGAGGATAGGATAGGATAGAGGATAGGATCGTATAGAGGATAGGATAGGTGATTGGATAGGATAGAGGATAGGATAGGGTAGAGGATAGGATAGGATAGTGGATAGGATAGGATAGATGTTATTATAGGATAGAGGATAGGATAGGATAGAGGATAGGCTCGGATAGATGATAGGATAGAGGATAGGATAGGATAGAGGATAGGATAGGATAGAGGATAGGATCGTATAGAGGATAGGATAGGTGATTGGATAGGATAGAGGATAGGATAGGGTAGAGGATAGGATAGGATAGTGGATAGGATAGGATAGATGGTATTATAGGATAGAGGATAGGATAGGATAGAGGATAGGCTCGGATAGATGATAGGATAGGGGATTGGATAGAATAGAGGATAGGATAGGATAGAGGATAGGATACGATAGAGGATAGTATAGGATAGAGGATAGGATAGGATAGAGAATAGTATAGAATAGAAGATATTATAGGATAGAGGATAGGATAGGATAGAGGATAGGTTCGGATAGATGATAGGATAGGGGATTGGATAGAATAGAGTTTAGGATAGGATAGAGGATAGGATACGATAAAGGATAGTATAGGATAGAGGATTGGATAGGATAGAGAATAGTACAGGATAGACGATATTATAGGATAGAGGATACTATAGGATAGAGGATAGGTTCGGATAGATGATAGGATAGGGGATTGGATAGAATAGAGGATAGGATAGGATAGAGGATAGGATACGATACAGGATAGTATAGGATAGAGGATAGGATAGGATAGAGAATAGTATAGGATAGATGATATTATAGGATAGAGGATATTATAGGATAGAGGATAGGATAGGATAGAGGATAGGATCGGATAGAGGATAGGATAGGGGATTGGATAGTATAGAGGAGAGGATAGAATAGAGGATAGGATAGGGTAGAGGATAGGATAGATAATAGTATAGGATAGAAGATAGGACAGGATAGAGGATAGGACAGGATAGAGGATAGGATAGGGGATTGGATAGGATAGAGGACATGATACGATAGGACATGGGGATAGGATAGGGTAGAGGATAGGATAGGATAGAGGATAGGATCGGATAGAGGATAGGATAGGGGATTGGATAGGATAGAGAATAGTATAGGATAAATGATATTATTGCATAGAGGATATTATAGGATAGAGGACACGATAGGATAGAGGATAGGATCGGATAGAGGATAGGATAGGGGATTGGGTAGTATAGAGGATAGGATAGGATAGAGGATAGGATAGGATAGAGGATTGGATAGGATAGAAGATAGGATAGGATACAGGATAGGATAGGATATAGGATAGGAGAGGATTCAGGATAGGATAGGATAGGATAGGATTGGGGATAGGATAGGATAGTGGATAGGATAGGATAGATGATAGGATAGGATACAGGATAGGCTCGGATAGATGATAGGATAGGGGATTGGATAGAATAGAGGATAGGATAGGATAGAGGATATGATAGGATAGAGGATTGGATAGGATAGAAGATAGGATAGGATACAGGATAGGATAGGATAGAGGATAGGAGAGGATTCAGGATAGGATAGGATAGGATAGGATTGAGGATAGGATAGGATAGGATTCAGGATAGGATAGGATAGTGGATAGGATAGGATAGAGGATAGGATAGGATAGAGGATAGGCTCGGATAGATGATAGGATAGGGGATTGGATAGAATAGAGGATAGGATAGGATAGAGGATAGGATACGATAGAGGATAGTATAGGATAGAGGATAGGATAGGATAGAGAATAGTATAGAATAGAAGATATTATAGGATAGAGGATAGGATAGGATAGAGGATAGATTCGGATAGATGATAGGATAGGGGATTGGATAGAATAGAGTTTAGGATAGGATAGAGGATAGGATACGATAGAGGATAGTATAGGATAGAGGATAGGATACGATAGAGGATAGTATAGGATAGAGGATAGGATAGGATAGAGAATAGTATAGGATAAATGATATTATAGGATAGAGGATAGGATAGGGTAGAGGATAGGATAGAGAATAGGATAGGATAGGGGATAGGATAGGATAGGGGATAGGATCGGATAGAGGATATGATACGATAGAGGATAGGATAGAGGATAGGATAGAGGATTGGATAGGATAGAGGATAGGATAGGATAGAGGATAGGATAGGGGATTGGATAGGATACAGGACATGATACGATAGGACATGGGGATAGGATAGGGTAGATAATAGGATAGGATAGAGGATAGGATCGGATAGAGGATAGGATAGGGGATTGGGTAGTATAGAGGAGAGGATAGGATAGAGGATAGGATAGGGTAGAGGATAGGATGGAGAATAGTATAGGATAGAGGATAGGACAGGATAGAGGATAGGATAGGGGATTGGATAGGATACAGGACATGATACGATAGGACATGGGGATAGGATAGGGTAGAGGATAGGATAGGATAGAGGATAGGATAGGATAGAGGATAGTAAAGGGGATTGGGTAGTATAGAGGAGAGGATAAGATAGAGGATTGGATAGGATAGAAGATATTATAGGATAGAGGATAGGATAGGATACAGGATAGGATAGGATAGAGGATAGGAGAGGATTCAGGATAGGATAGGATAGGATAGGATTCAGGATAGGATAGGATAGTGGATAGGATAGGATAGAGGATAGGATAGGATAGAGGATAGGCTCGGATAGATGATAGGATAGGGGATTGGATAGAATAGAGGATAGGATAGGATAGAGGATAGGATACGGTAGAGGATAGTATAGGATAGAGGATAGGATAGGATAGAGAATAGTATAGAATAAATGATATTATAGGATAGAGGATAGGATAGGGTAGAGGATAGGATAGAGAATAGGATAGGATAGGGGATAAGATAGGATAGAGGATAGGATCGGATAGAGGATATGATACGATAGAGGATAGGATAGAGGATTGGATAGGGTAGAGGATAGGATAGAGAATAGAATAGGATAGAGGATAGGATAAGGTAGAGGATAGGATAGAGAATAGAATAGGATAGAGGATAGGATAGGATTCAGGATAGGATCGGATAGAGGATAGGATAGGATAGAGGATAGGATAGGATAGAGGATACGATATTATAGAGGATAGGATAGGATAGAGGATAGGATAGGATAGAGGATAGGATAGGGGTTTGGATAGGATAGAGGATAGGATAGGATAGAGGATAGGATAGGATAGAGGATAGGATAGGGTAGAGGATAGGATAGAGGATAGGATAGGGTAGAGGATAGGATAGGATAGAGGATAGGATAGGATAGGGTAGAGTATAGGATACAGAATAGGATAGGATAGAGGATAGGATAGGATTGAAGATAGGATAGGATAGTGGATAGGATAGGATAGAGCAGACGATAGAGGATAGGATAGAGAGTAGGATGGGATAGATGATAGTATAGGATAGAGGATAGGATAGGGTAGAGGATAGGATAGAGAATAGGATAGGATAGAGGATAGGATAGGATAGAGTATAGGATCGGATAGAGGATAGGATAGGGGATTGGATAGGATAGAGGATAGGATAGGATAGGATAGAGGATAGGATAGGGTAGAGGATAGGATAGGATAGAGGATAGGATAGGATAGAGGATAGGATAGAGGATAGGATAGGATAGAGGATAGGATAGGGTAGAGGATAGGATAGGATAGGGGATAGGATAGGATAGAGGATAGGATAGGATACAGGATAGGATAGTGTAGAGTATAGGATACAGAATAGGATAGGATAGAGGATAGGATCGTATAGAGGATAGGATAGAGGATAGGATAGGATAGAGGATAGGATCGGATAGAGGATAGGATAGGGGATTGGATAGGATAGAGGATAGGATAGGATAGGGGATAGGATAGGATAGAGGATAGGATAGGATAAAGGATAGGATAGGGTAGAGTATAGGATACAGAATAGGATAGGATAGAGGATAGGATAGGATAGATGATAGTATAGGATAGAGGATAGGATAGGATTGAGGATAGGATAGTATAGTGGATAGGATAGGATAGAGCAGACGATAGAGGATAGGATAGAGAATAGGATACGATAGATGATAGTATAGGATAGAGGATAGGATCGGATAGAGGATAGGATACGATAGAGGATAGTATAGGATAGAGGATAGGATACGATAGAGAATAGTATAGGATAGATGATATTATAGGATATAGGATAGGATAGGATAGAGGATAGGATCGTATAGAGGATAGGATAGGTGATTGGATAGGATAGAGGATAGGATATGGTAGAGGATAGAATAGAGAATAGGATAGGATAGAGGATAGGATAGGATAGAGGATAGGATAGGGTAGAGTATAGGATACAGAATAGGATAGGATAGAGGATAGGATAGGATAGATGATAGTATAGGATAGAGGATAGGATAGGATTGAGGATAGGATAGTATAGTGGATAGGATAGGATAGAGCAGACGATAGAGGATAGGATAGAGAATAGGATACGATAGATGATAGTATAGGATGGAGGATAGGATATTGTACAGGATAGGACAGAGAATAGGATAGGATAGAGGATAGGATAGGATAGAGGATAGGATCGGATAGAGAATAGTATAGGATAGATGATATTATAGGATAGAGGATAGGATAGGATAGAGGATAGGAACGGATAGAGTATAGGATAGGGGATTGGATAGGATAGAGGATAGGATGGGATAGATGATAGGATAGGGAAGAGGATAGGATAGAGAATAGTATAGGATAGATGATATTATAGGATAGAGGATAGGATAGGATAGAGGATAGGATAGGGTAGAGTATAAGATACAGAATAGGATAGGATAGAGGATAGGATAGGATAGAGGATAGGATCGGATAGAGGATAGGATACGATAGAGGATAGTATAGGATAGAGGATAGGATAGGATAGAGAATAGTATAGGATAAATGATATTATAGGATGGAGGATAGGATAGGGTAGAGGATATGATAGAGAATAGGATAGGATAGAGGATAGGATAGGATAGAGGATAGGATCGGATAGAGGATAGGATAGGGGATTGGATAGGATAGAGGATAGGATAGGATAGGGGATAGGATAGGATAGAGGATAGGATAGGATAAAGGATAGGATAGGGTAGAGTATAGGATACAGAATAGGATAGGATAGAGGATAGGATAGGATAGATGATAGTATAGGATAGAGGATAGGATAGGATTGAGGATAGGATAGTATAGTGGATAGGATAGGATAGAGCAGACGATAGAGGATAGGATAGAGAATAGGATACGATAGATGATAGTATAGGATAGAGGATAGGATCGGATAGAGGATAGGATACGATAGAGGATAGTATAGGATAGAGGATAGGATACGATAGAGAATAGTATAGGATAGATGATATTATAGGATATAGGATAGGATAGGATAGAGGATAGGATCGTATAGAGGATAGGATAGGTGATTGGATAGGATATGGTAGAGGATAGAATAGAGAATAGGATAGGATAGAGGATAGGATAGGATAGAGGATAGGATAGGGTAGAGTATAGGATACAGAATAGGATAGGATAGAGGATAGGATAGGATAGATGATAGTATAGGATAGAGGATAGGATAGGATTGAGGATAGGATAGTATAGTGGATAGGATAGGATAGAGCAGACGATAGAGGATAGGATAGAGAATAGGATACGATAGATGATAGTATAGGATGGAGGATAGGATATTGTACAGGATAGGACAGAGAATAGGATAGGATAGAGGATAGGATAGGATAGAGGATAGGATCGGATAGAGAATAGTATAGGATAGATGATATTATAGGATAGAGGATAGGATAGGATAGAGGATAGGAACGGATAGAGTATAGGATAGGGGATTGGATAGGATAGAGGATAGGATGGGATAGATGATAGGATAGGGAAGAGGATAGGATAGAGAATAGTATAGGATAGATGATATTATAGGATAGAGGATAGGATAGGATAGAGGATAGGATAGGGTAGAGTATAAGATACAGAATAGGATAGGATAGAGGACAGGATAGGATAGAGGATAGGATCGGATAGAGGATAGGATACGAAAGAGGATAGTATAGGATAGAGGATAGGATAGGATAGAGAATAGTATAGGATAAATGATATTATAGGATGGAGGATAGGATAGGGTAGAGGATATGATAGAGAATAGGATAGGATAGAGGATAGGATAGGATAGAGGATAGGATCGGATAGAGGATATGATACGATAGAGGATAGGATAGAGGATAGGATAGGATTCAGGATAGGATCGGATAGAGGATAGGATAGGATAGAGGATAGGATAGGATAGAGGATACGATATTATAGGGGATAGGATAGGATAGAGGAAAGGATCGGATAGAGGATAGGAAAGGCGATTGGATAGGATAGAGGATAGGATACGATAGAGGATAGGATAGGATAGAGAATAGTATAGGATAAATGATATTATAGGATGGAGGATAGGATAGGGTAGAGGATATGATAGAGAATAGGATAGGATAGAGGATAGGTTCGGATAGATGATAGGATAGGGGATTGGATAGAATAGAGTTTAGGATAGGATAGAGGATAGGATACGATAAAGGATAGTATAGGATAGAGGATTGGATAGGATAGAGAATAGTACAGGATAGACGATATTATAGGATAGAGGATACTATAGGATAGAGGATAGGTTCGGATAGATGATAGGATAGGGGATTGGATAGAATAGAGGATAGGATAGGATAGAGGATAGGATACGATACAGGATAGTATAGGATAGAGGATAGGATAGGATAGAGAATAGTATAGGATAGATGATATTATAGGATAGAGGATATTATAGGATAGAGGATAGGATAGGATAGAGGATAGGATCGGATAGAGGATAGGATAGGGGATTGGATAGTATAGAGGAGAGGATAGAATAGAGGATAGGATAGGGTAGAGGATAGGATAGATAATAGTATAGGATAGAAGATAGGACAGGATAGAGGATAGGACAGGATAGAGGATAGGATAGGGGATTGGATAGGATAGAGGACATGATACGATAGGACATGGGGATAGGATAGGGTAGAGGATAGGATAGGATAGAGGATAGGATCGGATAGAGGATAGGATAGGGGATTGGATAGGATAGAGAATAGTATAGGATAAATGATATTATTGCATAGAGGATATTATAGGATAGAGGACACGATAGGATAGAGGATAGGATCGGATAGAGGATAGGATAGGGGATTGGGTAGTATAGAGGATAGGATAGGATAGAGGATAGGATAGGATAGAGGATTGGATAGGATAGAAGATAGGATAGGATACAGGATAGGATAGGATAGAGGATAGGAGAGGATTCAGGATAGGATAGGATAGGATAGGATTGGGGATAGGATAGGATAGTGGATAGGATAGGATAGATGATAGGATAGGATACAGGATAGGCTCGGATAGATGATAGGATAGGGGATTGGATAGAATAGAGGATAGGATAGGATAGAGGATATGATAGGATAGAGGATTGGATAGGATAGAAGATAGGATAGGATACAGGATAGGATAGGATAGAGGATAGGAGAGGATTCAGGATAGGATAGGATAGGATAGGATTGAGGATAGGATAGGATAGGATTCAGGATAGGATAGGATAGTGGATAGGATAGGATAGAGGATAGGATAGGATAGAGGATAGGATAGGATAGAGGATAGGATAGGGGATTGGATAGGATACAGGACATGATACGATAGGACATGGGGATAGGATAGGGTAGATAATAGGATAGGATAGAGGATAGGATCGGATAGAGGATAGGATAGGGGATTGGGTAGTATAGAGGAGAGGATAGGATAGAGGATAGGATAGGGTAGAGGATAGGATGGAGAATAGTATAGGATAGAGGATAGGACAGTATAGAGGATAGGATAGGTGATTGGATAGGATAGAGGATAGGATAGGATAGAGGATAGGATAAGATAGAGGATTGGATAGGATTGAAGATATTATAGGATAGAGGATAGGATAGGATACAGGATAGGATAGGATAGAGGATAGGAGAGGATTCAGGATAGGATAGGATAGGATAGGATTCAGGATAGGATAGGATAGTGGATAGGATAGGATAGAGGATAGGATAGGATAGAGGATAGGCTCGGATAGATGATAGGATAGGGGATTGGATAGAATAGAGGATAGGATAGGATAGAGGATAGGATACGATAGAGGATAGTATAGGATAGAGGATAGGATAGGATAGAGAATAGTATAGAATAGAAGATATTATAGGATAGAGGATAGGATAGGATAGAGGATAGATTCGGGTAGATGATAGGATAGGGGATTGGATAGAATAGAGTTTAGGATAGGATAGAGGATAGGATACGATAGAGGATAGTATAGGATAGAGGATAGGATACGATAGAGGATAGTATAGGATAGAGGATAGGATAGGATAGAGAATAGTATAGGATAAATGATATTATAGGATAGAGGATAGGATAGGGTAGAGGATAGGATAGAGAATAGGATAGGATAGGGGATAGGATAGGATAGGGGATAGGATCGGATAGAGGATATGATACGATAGAGGATAGGATAGAGGATAGGATAGAGGATTGGATAGGATAGAGGATAGGATAGGATAGAGGATAGGATAGGGGATTGGATAGGATAGAGGACATGATACGATAGGACATGGGGATAGGATAGGGTAGAGGATAGGATAGGATAGAGGATAGGATCGGATAGAGGAATGGATAGGGGATTGGGTAGTATAGAGGAGAGGATAGAATAGAGGATAGGATAGGGTAGAGGATAGGATAGAGAATAGTATAGGATAGAGGATAGGACAGGATAGAGGATAGGATAGGGGATTGGATAGAATAGAGGATAGGATAGGATAGAGGATAGGATACGGTAGAGGATAGTATAGGATAGAGGATAGGATAGGATAGAGAATAGTATAGAATAAATGATATTATAGGATAGAGGATAGGATAGGGTAGAGGATAGGATAGAGAATAGGATAGGATAGGGGATAAGATAGGATAGAGGATAGGATCGGATAGAGGATATGATACGATAGAGGATAGGATAGAGGATTGGATAGGGTAGAGGATAGGATAGAGAATAGAATAGGATAGAGGATAGGATAAGGTAGAGGATAGGATAGAGAATAGAATAGGATAGAGGATAGGATAGGATTCAGGATAGGATCGGATAGAGGATAGGATAGGATAGAGGATAGGATAGGATAGAGGATACGATATTATAGAGGATAGGATAGGATAGAGGATAGGATAGGATAGAGGATAGGATAGGGGTTTGGATAGGATAGAGGATAGGATAGGATAGAGGATAGGATAGGATAGAGGATAGGATAGGGTAGAGGATAGGATAGAGGATAGGATAGGGTAGAGGATAGGATAGGATAGAGGATAGGATAGGATAGGGTAGAGTATAGGATACAGAATAGGATAGGATAGAGGATAGGATAGGATTGAAGATAGGATAGGATAGTGGATAGGATAGGATAGAGCAGACGATAGAGGATAGGATAGAGAGTAGGATGGGATAGATGATAGTATAGGATAGAGGATAGGATAGGGTAGAGGATAGGATAGAGAATAGGATAGGATAGAGGATAGGATAGGATAGAGTATAGGATCGGATAGAGGATAGGATAGGGGATTGGATAGGATAGAGGATAGGATAGGATAGGATAGAGGATAGGATAGGGTAGAGGATAGGATAGGATAGAGGATAGGATAGGATAGAGGATAGGATAGGATAGAGGATAGGATAGGGTAGAGGATAGGATAGGATAGGGGATAGGATAGGATAGAGGATAGGATAGGATACAGGATAGGATAGTGTAGAGTATAGGATACAGAATAGGATAGGATAGAGGATAGGATCGTATAGAGGATAGGATAGAGGATAGGATAGGATAGAGGATAGGATCGGATAGAGGATAGGATAGGGGATTGGATAGGATAGAGGATAGGATAGGATAGGGGATAGGATAGGATAGAGGATAGGATAGGATAAAGGATAGGATAGGGTAGAGTATAGGATACAGAATAGGATAGGATAGAGGATAGGATAGGATAGATGATAGTATAGGATAGAGGATAGGATAGGATTGAGGATAGGATAGTATAGTGGATAGGATAGGATAGAGCAGACGATAGAGGATAGGATAGAGAATAGGATACGATAGATGATAGTATAGGATAGAGGATAGGATCGGATAGAGGATAGGATACGATAGAGGATAGTATAGGATAGAGGATAGGATACGATAGAGAATAGTATAGGGTAGATGATATTATAGGATATAGGATAGGATAGGATAGAGGATAGGATCGTATAGAGGATAGGATAGGTGATTGGATAGGATATGGTAGAGGATAGAATAGAGAATAGGATAGGATAGAGGATAGGATAGGATAGAGGATAGGATAGGGTAGAGTATAGGATACAGAATAGGATAGGATAGAGGATAGGATAGGATAGATGATAGTATAGGATAGAGGATAGGATAGGATTGAGGATAGGATAGTATAGTGGATAGGATAGGATAGAGCAGACGATAGAGGATAGGATAGAGAATAGGATACGATAGATGATAGTATAGGATGGAGGATAGGATATTGTACAGGATAGGACAGAGAATAGGATAGGATAGAGGATAGGATAGGATAGAGGATAGGATCGGATAGAGAATAGTATAGGATAGATGATATTATAGGATAGAGGATAGGATAGGATAGAGGATAGGATACGATAGAGGATAGTATAGGATAGAGGATAGGATACGATAGAGAATAGTATAGGATAGATGATATTATAGGATATAGGATAGGATAGGATAGAGGATAGGATCGTATAGAGGATAGGATAGGTGATTGGATAGGATATGGTAGAGGATAGAATAGAGAATAGGATAGGATAGAGGATAGGATAGGATAGAGGATAGGATAGGGTAGAGTATAGGATACAGAATAGGATAGGATAGAGGATAGGATAGGATAGATGATAGTATAGGATAGAGGATAGGATAGGATTGAGGATAGGATAGTATAGTGGATAGGATAGGATAGAGCAGACGATAGAGGATAGGATAGAGAATAGGATACGATAGATGATAGTATAGGATGGAGGATAGGATATTGTACAGGATAGGACAGAGAATAGGATAGGATAGAGGATAGGATAGGATAGAGGATAGGATCGGATAGAGAATAGTATAGGATAGATGATATTATAGGATAGAGGATAGGATAGGATAGAGGATAGGAACGGATAGAGTATAGGATAGGGGATTGGATAGGATAGAGGATAGGATGGGATAGATGATAGGATAGGGAAGAGGATAGGATAGAGAATAGTATAGGATAGATGATATTATAGGATAGAGGATAGGATAGGATAGAGGATAGGATAGGGTAGAGTATAAGATACAGAATAGGATAGGATAGAGGACAGGATAGGATAGAGGATAGGATCGGATAGAGGATAGGATACGAAAGAGGATAGTATAGGATAGAGGATAGGATAGGATAGAGAATAGTATAGGATAAATGATATTATAGGATGGAGGATAGGATAGGGTAGAGGATATGATAGAGAATAGGATAGGATAGAGGATAGGATAGGATAGAGGATAGGATCGGATAGAGGATATGATACGATAGAGGATAGGATAGAGGATAGGATAGGATTCAGGATAGGATCGGATAGAGGATAGGATAGGATAGAGGATAGGATAGGATAGAGGATACGATATTATAGGGGATAGGATAGGATAGAGGATAGGATCGGATAGAGGATAGGAAAGGCGATTGGATAGGATAGAGGATAGGATACGATAGAGGATAGGATAGGATAGATAATAGGATAGGGTAGAGGATAGGATAGGATAGGATAGAGGATAGGATAGGGTAGAGGATAGGATAGAGAATAGGATAGGATAGAGGATAGGATAGGATAGAGTATAGGATCGGATAGAGGATGGGATAGGGGATTGGATAGGGTAGAGGATAGGATAGGATAGAGGATAGGATAGGGTAGAGGATAGGATACGATAGAGGATAGGATAGGATACAGGATAGGATAGGGTAGAGTATAGGATACAGAATAGGATAGGATAGAGGATAGGATCGTATAGAGGATGGGATAGGTGATTGGATAGTATAGAGGATAGGATAGGGTAGAGGATAGGATAGGATACAGAATAGGATAGGATAGAGGATAGGATAGGGTAGAGGATAGGATAGAGAATAGTATAGGATAGAGGATAGGACAGGATAGAGGATAGGATAGGGGATTGGATAGGATAGAGGATAGGATAGGATAGTTGATAGGATAGGGTAGAGGATGGGATAGGATAGAGGATAGGATAGGATAGAGGATAGGATAGGGCAGAGTATATGATACAGAATAGGATAGGATAGAGGATAGGATAGGATAGAGGATAGGATCGGATAGAGGATAGGATAGGGGATTGGGTAGTATAGAGGATAGGATAATATAGAGGATAGGATAGGATAGAGGATCGGATAGGATAGAGGATAGGATAGGATAGAGGATAGGATGGGATAGAGGATAGGATAGAGAATAGTATAGGATAGAGGATAGGACAGGATAGAGGATAGGATAGGGGATTGGATAGGATAGAGGACATGATACGATAGGACATGGGGATAGGATAGGATAGAGGATATTATAGGATAGAGGACAGGATAGGATAGAGGATAGGATCGGATAGAGGATAGGATAGGGGATTGGGTAGTATAGAGGAGAGGATAGGATAGAGGATAGGATAGGGTAGAGGATCGGATAGGATAGAGGATAGGATAGGATAGAGGATAGGATAGGATAGAGGATAGGATGGGATAGAGGATAGGATAGAGAATAGTATAGGATAGAGGATAGGACAGGATAGAGGATAGGATAGGGGATTGGATAGGATAGAGGACATGATACGATAGGACATGGGGATAGGATAGGATAGAGGATATTATAGGATAGAGGACAGGATAGGATAGAGGATAGGATCGGATAGAGGATAGGATAGGGGATTGGGTAGTATAGAGGAGAGGATAGGATAGAGGATAGGATAGGGTAGAGGATAGGATGGAGAATAGTATAGGATAGAGGATAGGACAGTATAGAGGATAGGATAGGTGATTGGATAGGATAGAGGATAGGATAGGATAGAGGATAGGATATGGTAGAGGATGGGATAGGATAGAGGATAGGATAGGATAGAGGATAGGTTAGGGCAGAGTATAGGATACAGAATAGGATAGGATAGAGGATAGGATAGGATAGAGGATAGGATCGGATAGAGGATAGGATAGGTGATTGGATAGGTTAGAGGATAGGATAGGGTAGAGTATAGGATAGAGAATAGGATAGGATAGAGGATAGTCTAGGATAGAGGATAGGATCGGATAGAGGATAGGATAGGGGATTGGATAGTATAGAGGATAGGATAGGATAGAGGATAGTATAGGATAGAGGATCGGATAGGATAGAGGATAGGATAGGATAGAGGATAGGATAGGATAGAGGATAGGATAGGATAGGATAGAGGATAGGATAGGGTTGAGGAGAGGATAGGATAGAGGATAGGATAGGGTAGAGGATAGTATAGGATAGAGGATCGGATAGGATAGAGGATAGGATAGGATAGAGGATAGGATAGGATAGAGGATAGGATAGGATAGGATAGAGGATAGGATAGGGTTGAGGATAGGATAGGATAGAGGATAGGATAGGGTAGAGGATAGGATAGAGAATAGAATAGGATAGAGGATAGGATAGGATTCAGGATAGGATCGGTTAGAGGATAGGATAGGATAGAGGATAGGATAGGATAGAGGATAGAATAGGATAGGATAGAGGATAGGATAGGGTTGAGAATAGGATAGGATTGAGGATAGGATAGGATAGTGGGTAGGATAGGGGATTGGATAGGATAGAGGATAGGTGAGGATAGTGGATAGGATAGGATAGAGCAAACGATAGAGGATAGGATAGAGAACAGGTTCGGATAGATGATAGGATAGGGGATTGGATAGAATAGAGTTTAGGATAGGATAGAGGATAGGATACGATAGAGGATAGTATAGGATAGAGGATAGGATAGGATAGAGAATAGTATAGGATAGATGATATTATAGGATAGAGGATACTATAGGATAGAGGATAGGTTCGGATAGATGATAGGATAGGGGATTGGGTAGTATAGAGGAGAGGATAGAATAGAGGATAGGATAGGGTAGAGGATAGGATAGAGAATAGTATAGGATAGAGGATAGGACAGGATAGAGGATAGGATAGGGGATTGGATAGGATAGAGGATAGGATAGGATAGAGGATAGGATAGGGTAGAGGATGGGATAGGATAGAGGATAGGATAGGATAGAGGATAGGATAGGGCAGAGTATAGGATACAGAATAGGATAGGATAGAGGATAGGATAGGATAGAGGATAGGATGGGATAGAGGATAGGATCGGATAGAGGATAGGATAGGGGATTGGATAGTATAGAGGATAGGATAGGATAGAGGATAGGATAGGATAGAGGATCGGATAGGATAGAGGATAAGATAGGATAGAGGATAGGATAGGATACAGGATAGGATCGGATAGAGGAAATGATACGATAGAGGATAGGATAGAGGATAGGATAGAGGATTGGATAGGATAGAGGATAGGATAGGATAGAGGATAGGATAGGGTAGAGGATAGGATAGAGAATAGGATAGGATAGAGGATAGGATAGGATTCAGGATAGGATCGGATAGAGGATAGGATAGGATAGAGGATAGGATAGGATAGAGGATAGGATAGGATAGAGGATAGGATAGGATAGAGGATACGATATTATAGGGGATAGGATAGGATAGAGGATAGGATCGGATAGAGGATAGGAAAGGCGATTGGATAGGATAGAGGATAGGATACGATAGAGGATAGGATAGGATAGATAATAGGATAGGGTAGAGGATAGGATAGGATAGGATAGAGGATAAGATAGGGTAGAGGATAGGATAGAGAATAGGATAGGATAGAGGATAGGATAGGATAGAGTATAGGATCGGATAGAGGATGGGATAGGGGATTGGATAGGGTAGAGGATAGGATAGGATAGAGGATAGGATAGGGTAGTGGATAGGATACGATAGAGGATAGGATAGGATACAGGATAGGATAGGGTAGAGTATAGGATACAGAATAGGATAGGATAGAGGATAGGATCGTGTAGAGGATGGGATAGGTGATTGGATAGTATAGAGGATAGGATAGGGTAGAGGATAGGATAGGATACAGAATAGGATAGGATAGAGGATAGGATAGGGTAGAGGATAGGATAGGATAGAGGATAGGACAGGATAGGATAGAGGATAGGATAGGGTTGAGGATAGGATAGGATTGAGGATAGGATAGGATAGTATTGAGGATAGGATAGGATAGTGGATATTATAGCATAGATGGTATTATAGGATAGAGGATAGGATAGGATAGAGGATAGGATAGGTGATTGGATAGGATAGAGGATAGGATAGGTTAGAGGATAGGATATGGTATAGGATGGGATAGGATAGAGGATAGGATAGGATAGAGGATATTTTAGGGCAGAGTATAGGATACATAATAGGATAGGATAGAGGATAGGATAGGATAGAGGATAGGATCGGATAGAGGATAGGATAGGTGATTGGATAGGTTACAGGATAGGATAGGGTAGAGTATAGGATAGAGAATAGGATAGGATAGAGGATAGTCTAGGATAGAGGATAGGATAGGGGATTGGATAGGATAGAGGACATGATACGATAGGACATGGGGATAGGATAGGATAGAGGATATTATAGGATAGAGGACAGGATAGGATAGAGGATAGGATCGGATAGAGGATAGGATAGGGGATTGGGTAGTATAGAGGAGAGGATAGGATAGAGGATAGGATAGGGTAGAGGATAGGATGGAGAATAGTATAGGATAGAGGATAGGACAGTATAGAGGATAGGATAGGTGATTGGATAGGATAGAGGATAGGATAGGATAGAGGATAGGATATGGTAGAGGATGGGATAGGATAGAGGATAGGATAGGATAGAGGATAGGTTAGGGCAGAGTATAGGATACAGAATAGGATAGGATAGAGGATAGGATAGGATAGAGGATAGGATCGGATAGAGGATAGGATAGGTGATTGGATAGGTTAGAGGATAGGATAGGGTAGAGTATAGGATAGAGAATAGGATAGGATAGAGGATAGTCTAGGATAGAGGATAGGATCGGATAGAGGATAGGATAGGGGATTGGATAGTATAGAGGATAGGATAGGATAGAGGATAGTATAGGATAGAGGATCGGATAGGATAGAGGATAGGATAGGATAGAGGATAGGATAGGATAGAGGATAGGATAGGATAGGATAGAGGATAGGATAGGGTTGAGGAGAGGATAGGATAGAGGATAGGATAGGGTAGAGGATAGTATAGGATAGAGGATCGGATAGGATAGAGGATAGGATAGGATAGAGGATAGGATAGGATAGAGGATAGGATAGGATAGGATAGAGGATGGGATAGGGTTGAGGATAGGATAGGATAGAGGATAGGATAGGGTAGAGGATAGGATAGAGAATAGAATAGGATAGAGGATAGGATAGGATTCAGGATAGGATCGGTTAGAGGATAGGATAGGATAGAGGATAGGATAGGATAGAGGATAGAATAGGATAGGATAGAGGATAGGATAGGGTTGAGAATAGGATAGGATTGAGGATAGGATAGGATAGTGGGTAGGATAGGGGATTGGATAGGATAGAGGATAGGTGAGGATAGTGGATAGGATAGGATAGAGCAAACGATAGAGGATAGGATAGAGAACAGGTTCGGATAGATGATAGGATAGGGGATTGGATAGAATAGAGTTTAGGATAGGATAGAGGATAGGATACGATAGAGGATAGTATAGGATAGAGGATAGGATAGGATAGAGAATAGTATAGGATAGATGATATTATAGGATAGAGGATACTATAGGATAGAGGATAGGTTCGGATAGATGATAGGATAGGGGATTGGGTAGTATAGAGGAGAGGATAGAATAGAGGATAGGATAGGGTAGAGGATAGGATAGAGAATAGTATAGGATAGAGGATAGGACAGGATAGAGGATAGGATAGGGGATTGGATAGGATAGAGGATAGGATAGGATAGAGGATAGGATAGGGTAGAGGATGGGATAGGATAGAGGATAGGATAGGATAGAGGATAGGATAGGGCAGAGTATAGGATACAGAATAGGATAGGATAGAGGATAGGATAGGATAGAGGATAGGATGGGATAGAGGATAGGATCGGATAGAGGATAGGATAGGGGATTGGATAGTATAGAGGATAGGATAGGATAGAGGATAGGATAGGATAGAGGATCGGATAGGATAGAGGATAAGATAGGATAGAGGATAGGATAGGATAGAGGATAGGATCGGATAGAGGAAATGATACGATAGAGGATAGGATAGAGGATAGGATAGAGGATTGGATAGGATAGAGGATAGGATAGGATAGAGGATAGGATAGGGTAGAGGATAGGATAGAGAATAGAATAGGATAGAGGATAGGATAGGATTCAGGATAGGATCGGATAGAGGATAGGATAGGATAGAGGATAGGATAGGATAGAGGATAGGATAGGATAGAGGATACGATATTATAGGGGATAGGATAGGATAGAGGATAGGATCGGATAGAGGATAGGAAAGGCGATTGGATAGGATAGAGGATAGGATACGATAGAGGATAGGATAGGATAGATAATAGGATAGGGTAGAGGATAGGATAGGATAGGATAGAGGATAAGATAGGGTAGAGGATAGGATAGAGAATAGGATAGGATAGAGGATAGGATAGGATAGAGTATAGGATCGGATAGAGGATGGGATAGGGGATTGGATAGGGTAGAGGATAGGATAGGATAGAGGATAGGATAGGGTAGAGGATAGGATACGATAGAGGATAGGATAGGATACAGGATAGGATAGGGTAGAGTATAGGATACAGAATAGGATAGGATAGAGGATAGGATCGTGTAGAGGATGGGATAGGTGATTGGATAGTATAGAGGATAGGATAGGGTAGAGGATAGGATAGGATACAGAATAGGATAGGATAGAGGATAGGATAGGGTAGAGGATAGGATAGGATAGAGGATAGGACAGGATAGGATAGAGGATAGGATAGGGTTGAGGATAGGATAGAATTGAGGATAGGATAGGATAGTATTGAGGATAGGATAGGATAGTGGATATTATAGCATAGATGGTATTATAGGATAGAGGATAGGATAGGATAGAGGATAGGATAGGTGATTGGATAGGATAGAGGATAGGATAGGTTAGAGGATAGGATATGGTATAGGATGGGATAGGATAGAGGATAGGATAGGATAGAGGATATTTTAGGGCAGAGTATAGGATACATAATAGGATAGGATAGAAGATAGGATAGGATAGAGGATAGGATCGGATAGAGGATAGGATAGGTGATTGGATAGGTTACAGGATAGGATAGGGTAGAGTATAGGATAGAGAATAGAATAGGATAGAGGATAGTCTAGGATAGAGGATAGGATCGGATAGAGGATAGGATAGGGGATTGGATAGTATAGAGGATAGGATAGGATAGAGGATAGGATAGGATAGAGGATCGGATAGGATAGAGGATAGGATAGGATAGAGGATAGGACAGGATAGGATAGAGGATAGGATAGGGTTGAGGATAGGATAGGATTGAGGATAGGATAGGATAGTATTGAGGATAGGATAGGATAGTGGATATTATAGCATAGATGGTATTATAGGATAGAGGATAGGATAGGATAGAGGATAGGCTCGGATACATGATAGGATAGGGGATTGGATAGAATAGAGGATAGGATAGGATAGATGATAGCATACGATAGAGGATAGTATAGGATAGAGGATAGGATAGAATAGAGAATAGTATAGAATAGAAGATATTATAGGATAGAGGATAGGATAGGATAGAGGATAGGTTCGGATAGATGATAGGACAGGGGATTGGATAGAATAGAGTTTAGGATAGGATAGAGGATAGGATAGGGGATTGGATAGGATAGAGGATAGGATAGGATAGAGGGTAGGATAGGGTAGAGGATAGGATAGGATAGAGGATAGGATACGATAGGGTAGAGTATAGGATACAGAATAGGATAGGATAGAGGATAGGATAGGATTGAAGATAGGATAGGATAGTGGATAGGATAGGATAGAGCACACGATAGAGGATAGGATAGAGAATAGGATGGGATAGATGATAGTATAGGATAGAGGATAGGATAGGGTAGAGGATAGGATAGAGAATAGGATAGGATAGAGGATAGGATAGGATAGAGTATAGGATCGGATAGAGGATAGGATAGGGGATTGGATAGGATAGAGGATAGGATAGGATAGAGGATAGGATAGGGTAGAGGATAGGATACGATATAGGATAGGATAGGATACAGGATAGGATAGGGTAGAGTATAGGATACAGAATAGGATAGGATAGAGGATAGGATAGGATAGAGGATAGGAGAGGATTCAGGATAGGATAGGATTGAGGATAGGATAGGATAGTATTGAGGATAGGATAGGATAGTGGATATTATAGGATAGATGGTATTATAGGATAGAGGATAGGCTCGGATACATGATAGTATAGGGGATTGGATAGAATAGAGGATAGGATAGGGTAGAGGATGGGATAGGATAGAGGATCGGATAGGATAGAGGATAGGATAGGATAGAGGATAGGTTCGGATAGATGATAGGACAGGGGATTGGATAGAATAGAGTTTAGGATAGGATAGAGGATAGGATACGATAGAGGATAGTATAGGATAGAGGATAGGATAGGATAGAGAATAGTATAGGATAGATGATATTATAGGATAGAGGATATTATAGGATAGAGGATAGGATAGGATAGAGGATAGGATCGGATAGAGGATAGGATAGGGGATTGGGTAGTATAGAGGAGAGGATAGAATAGAGGATAGGATACGGTAGAGGATAGGATAGAGAATAGTATAGGATAGAGGATAGGACAGGATAGAGGATAGGATGGGGGATTGGATAGAATAGAGTTTAGGATAGGATAGAGGATAGGATACGATAGAGGATAGTATAGGATAGAGGATAGGATAGGATAGAGAATAGTATAGGATAGATGATATTATAGGATAGAGGATACTATAGAATAGAGGATAGGATACGGTAGAGGATAGGATAGAGAATAGTATAGGATAGAGGATAGGACAGGATAGAGGATAGGATGGGGGATTGGATAGGATAGAGGATAGGATAGGATAGAGGATAGGATCGGGTAGAGGATGGGATAGGATAGAGGATAGGATAGGATAGAGGATAGGATCGGATAGAGGATAGGATAGGTGATTTGATAGGTTAGAGGATAGGAAAGGGTAGAGTATAGGATAGAGAATAGGATAGCATAGAGGATAGGATGGGATAGAGGATATGATCGGATAGAGGATAGGATAGGGGATTGGATAGTATAGAGGATAGGATAGGATAGAGGATAGGATAGGATAGAGGATCGGATAGGATAGAGGATAGGATAGGATAGAGGATAGGATAGGATAGATGATAGGATCGGATAGAGGATAGGATAGAGAATAGTATAGGATAGAGGATAGGACAGGATAGAGGATAGGATAGGGGATTGGATAGGATAGAGGACATGATACGATAGGACATGGGGATAGGATAGGATAGAGGATATTATAGGATAGAGGACAGGATAGGATAGAGGATAGGATCGGATAGAGGATAGGATTGGGGATTGGGTAGTATAGAGGAGAGGATAGGATAGAGGATAGGATAGGGTAGAGGATAGGATGGAGAATAGTATAGGATAGAGGATAGGACAGTATAGAGGATAGGATAGGTGATTGGATAGGATAGAGGATAGGATAGGGTAGAGGATAGGATAGGGTAGAGGACGGGATAGGATAGAGGATAGGATAGGATAGAGGATAGGTTAGGGCAGAGTATAGGATACAGAATAGGATAGGATAGAGGATAGGATAGGATAGAGGATAGGATCGGATAGAGGATAGGATAGGTGATTGGATAGGTTAGAGGATAGGATAGGGTAGAGTATAGGATAGAGAATAGGATAGGATAGAGGATAGTCTAGGATAGAGGATAGGATCGGATAGAGGATAGGATAGGGGATTGGATAGTATAGAGGATAGGATAGGATAGAGGATAGTATAGGATAGAGGATCGGATAGGATAGAGGATAGGATAGGATAGAGGATAGGATAGGATAGAGGATAGGATAGGATAGGATAGAGGATAGGATAGGGTTGAGGATAGGATAGGATAGAGGATAGGATAGGGTAGAGGATAGTATAGGATAGAGGATCGGATAGGATAGAGGATAGGATAGGATAGAGGATAGGATAGGATAGAGGATAGGATAGGATAGAGGATAGGATAGGATAGGATAGAGGATAGGATAGGGTTGAGGATAGGATAGGATAGAGGATAGGATAGGGTAGAGGATAGGATAGAGAATAGAATAGGATAGAGGATAGGATAGGATCGGATAGAGGATAGGATAGGATAGAGGATAGGATAGGATAGAGGACAGAATAGGATAGGATAGAGGATAGGATAGGGTTGAGAATAGGATAGGATTGAGGATAGGATAGGATAGTGGGTAGGATAGGGGATTGGATAGGATAGAGGACAGGTGAGGATAGTGGATAGGATAGGATAGAGCAAACGATAGAGGATTGGATAGAGAACAGGTTCGGATAGATGATAGGATAGGGGATTGGATAGAATAGAGTTTAGGATAGGATAGAGGATAGGATACGATAGAGGATAGTATAGGATAGAGGATAGGATAGGATAGAGAATAGTATAGGATAGATGATATTATAGGATAGAGGATACTATAGGATAGAGGATAGGTTCGGATAGATGATAGGATAGGGGATTGGGTAGTATAGAGGAGAGGATAGAATAGAGGATAGGATAGGGTAGAGGATAGGATAGAGAATAGTATAGGATAGAGGATAGGACAGGATAGAGGATAGGATAGGGGATTGGATAGGATAGAGGATAGGATAGGATAGAGGATAGGATAGGGTAGAGGATGGGATAGGATAGAGGATAGGATAGGGTAGAGGATAGGATAGGATAGAGGATAGGTTCGGATAGAGGATAGGATAGGGGATTGGGTAGAATAGAGGATCGAATAGGATAGAGGATAGGATAGGGTAGAGGATAGGATAGGATAGAGGATAGGATAGGATAGAGGATAGGATAGGATAGAGGATAGGATACAGAATAGGATAGGATAGGATAGAGGATAGGATCGTATAGAGGATAGGATAGGTGATTGGATAGGATAGAGGATAGGATCGGATAGAGGATAGGATAGGTGATTGGGTAGGATAGAGGATAGGATAGGGTAGAGGATAGGTTAGGGTAGAGTATAGGATACAGAATAGGATAGGATAGGATAGAGAATAGTATACGATAGATGATATTATAGGATAGAGGATAGGATAGGGTAGAGGATAGGATAGAGAATAGGATAGGATAGAGGATAGGATAGGATAGAGGATAGGATAGGATAGAGAATAGTATAGAATAGAAGATATTATAGGATAGAGGATAGGATAGGATAGAGGATAGGTTCGGATAGATGATAGGACAGGGGATTGGATAGAATAGAGTTTAGGATAGGATAGAGGATAGGATAGGGGATTGGATAGGATAGAGGATAGGATAGGATAGAGGGTAGGATAGGGTAGAGGATAGGATAGGATAGAGGATAGGATACGATAGGGTAGAGTATAGGATACAGAATAGGATAGGATAGAGGATAGGATAGGATTGAAGATAGGATAGGATAGTGGATAGGATAGGATAGAGCACACGATAGAGGATAGGATAGAGAATAGGATGGGATAGATGATAGTATAGGATAGAGGATAGGATAGGGTAGAGGATAGGATAGAGAATAGGATAGGATAGAGGATAGGATAGGATAGAGTATAGGATCGGATAGAGGATAGGATAGGGGATTGGATAGGATAGAGGATAGGATAGGATAGAGGATAGGATAGGGTAGAGGATAGGATACGATATAGGATAGGATAGGATACAGGATAGGATAGGGTAGAGTATAGGATACAGAATAGGATAGGATAGAGGATAGGATAGGATAGAGGATAGGAGAGGATTCAGGATAGGATAGGATTGAGGATAGGATAGGATAGTATTGAGGATAGGATAGGATAGTGGATATTATAGGATAGATGGTATTATAGGATAGAGGATAGGCTCGGATACATGATAGTATAGGGGATTGGATAGAATAGAGGATAGGATAGGGTAGAGGATGGGATAGGATAGAGGATCGGATAGGATAGAGGATAGGATAGGATAGAGGATAGGTTCGGATAGATGATAGGACAGGGGATTGGATAGAATAGAGTTTAGGATAGGATAGAGGATAGGATACGATAGAGGATAGTATAGGATAGAGGATAGGATAGGATAGAGAATAGTATAGGATAGATGATATTATAGGATAGAGGATATTATAGGATAGAGGATAGGATAGGATAGAGGATAGGATCGGATAGAGGATAGGATAGGGGATTGGGTAGTATAGAGGAGAGGATAGAATAGAGGATAGGATACGGTAGAGGATAGGATAGAGAATAGTATAGGATAGAGGATAGGACAGGATAGAGGATAGGATGGGGGATTGGATAGAATAGAGTTTAGGATAGGATAGAGGATAGGATACGATAGAGGATAGTATAGGATAGAGGATAGGATAGGATAGAGAATAGTATGGGATAGATGATATTATAGGATAGAGGATACTATAGAATAGAGGATAGGATACGGTAGAGGATAGGATAGAGAATAGTATAGGATAGAGGATAGGACAGGATAGAGGATAGGATGGGGGATTGGATAGGATAGAGGATAGGATAGGATAGAGGATAGGATCGGGTAGAGGATGGGATAGGATAGAGGATAGGATAGGATAGAGGATAGGATCGGATAGAGGATAGGATAGGTGATTTGATAGGTTAGAGGATAGGAAAGGGTAGAGTATAGGATAGAGAATAGGATAGCATAGAGGATAGGATGGGATAGAGGATATGATCGGATAGAGGATAGGATAGGGGATTGGATAGTATAGAGGATAGGATAGGATAGAGGATAGGATAGGATAGAGGATCGGATAGGATAGAGGATAGGATAGGATAGAGGATAGGATAGGATAGATGATAGGATCGGATAGAGGATAGGATAGAGAATAGTATAGGATAGAGGATAGGACAGGATAGAGGATAGGATAGGGGATTGGATAGGATAGAGGACATGATACGATAGGACATGGGGATAGGATAGGATAGAGGATATTATAGGATAGAGGACAGGATAGGATAGAGGATAGGATCGGATAGAGGATAGGATTGGGGATTGGGTAGTATAGAGGAGAGGATAGGATAGAGGATAGGATAGGGTAGAGGATAGGATGGAGAATAGTATAGGATAGAGGATAGGACAGTATAGAGGATAGGATAGGTGATTGGATAGGATAGAGGATAGGATAGGGTAGAGGATAGGATAGGGTAGAGGACGGGATAGGATAGAGGATAGGATAGGATAGAGGATAGGTTAGGGCAGAGTATAGGATACAGAATAGGATAGGATAGAGGATAGGATAGGATAGAGGATAGGATCGGATAGAGGATAGGATAGGTGATTGGATAGGTTAGAGGATAGGATAGGGTAGAGTATAGGATAGAGAATAGGATAGGATAGAGGATAGTCTAGGATAGAGGATAGGATCGGATAGAGGATAGGATAGGGGATTGGATAGTATAGAGGATAGGATAGGATAGAGGATAGTATAGGATAGAGGATCGGATAGGATAGAGGATAGGATAGGATAGAGGATAGGATAGGATAGAGGATAGGATAGGATAGGATAGAGGATAGGATAGGGTTGAGGATAGGATAGGATAGAGGATAGGATAGGGTAGAGGATAGTATAGGATAGAGGATCGGATAGGATAGAGGATAGGATAGGATAGAGGATAGGATAGGATAGAGGATAGGATAGGATAGAGGATAGGATAGGATAGGATAGAGGATAGGATAGGGTTGAGGATAGGATAGGATAGAGGATAGGATAGGGTAGAGGATAGGATAGAGAATAGAATAGGATAGAGGATAGGATAGGATCGGATAGAGGATAGGATAGGATAGAGGATAGGATAGGATAGAGGACAGAATAGGATAGGATAGAGGATAGGATAGGGTTGAGAATAGGATAGGATTGAGGATAGGATAGGATAGTGGGTAGGATAGGGGATTGGATAGGATAGAGGACAGGTGAGGATAGTGGATAGGATAGGATAGAGCAAACGATAGAGGATTGGATAGAGAACAGGTTCGGATAGATGATAGGATAGGGGATTGGATAGAATAGAGTTTAGGATAGGATAGAGGATAGGATACGATAGAGGATAGTATAGGATAGAGGATAGGATAGGATAGAGAATAGTATAGGATAGATGATATTATAGGATAGAGGATACTATAGGATAGAGGATAGGTTCGGATAGATGATAGGATAGGGGATTGGGTAGTATAGAGGAGAGGATAGAATAGAGGATAGGATAGGGTAGAGGATAGGATAGAGAATAGTATAGGATAGAGGATAGGACAGGATAGAGGATAGGATAGGGGATTGGATAGGATAGAGGATAGGATAGGATAGAGGATAGGATAGGGTAGAGGATGGGATAGGATAGAGGATAGGATAGGGTAGAGGATAGGATAGGATAGAGGATAGGTTCGGATAGAGGATAGGATAGGGGATTGGGTAGAATAGAGGATCGAATAGGATAGAGGATAGGATAGGGTAGAGGATAGGATAGGATAGAGGATAGGATAGGATAGAGGATAGGATAGGATAGAGGATAGGATACAGAATAGGATAGGATAGGATAGAGGATAGGATCGTATAGAGGATAGGATAGGTGATTGGATAGGATAGAGGATAGGATCGGATAGAGGATAGGATAGGTGATTGGGTAGGATAGAGGATAGGATAGGGTAGAGGATAGGTTAGGGTAGAGTATAGGATACAGAATAGGATAGGATAGGATAGAGAATAGTATACGATAGATGATATTATAGGATAGAGGATAGGATAGGGTAGAGGATAGGATAGAGAATAGGATAGGATAGAGGATAGGATAGGATAGAGGATAGGATAGGATAGAGGATAGGATAGGGTAGAGGATAGGATGGAGAATAGTATAGGATAGAGGATAGGACAGTATAGAGGATAGGATAGGTGATTGGATAGGATAGAGGATAGGATAGGGTAGAGGATAGGATAGGGTAGAGGACGGGATAGGATAGAGGATAGGATAGGATAGAGGATAGGTTAGGGCAGAGTATAGGATACAGAATAGGATAGGATAGAGGATAGGATAGGATAGAGGATAGGATCGGATAGAGGATAGGATAGGTGATTGGATAGGTTAGAGGATAGGATAGGGTAGAGTATAGGATAGAGAATAGGATAGGATAGAGGATAGTCTAGGATAGAGGATAGGATCGGATAGAGGATAGGATAGGGGATTGGATAGTATAGAGGATAGGATAGGATAGAGGATAGTATAGGATAGAGGATCGGATAGGATAGAGGATAGGATAGGATAGAGGATAGGATAGGATAGAGGATAGGATAGGATAGGATAGAGGATAGGATAGGGTTGAGGATAGGATAGGATAGAGGATAGGATAGGGTAGAGGATAGTATAGGATAGAGGATCGGATAGGATAGAGGATAGGATAGGATAGAGGATAGGATAGGATAGAGGATAGGATAGGATAGAGGATAGGATAGGATAGGATAGAGGATAGGATAGGGTTGAGGATAGGATAGGATAGAGGATAGGATAGGGTAGAGGATAGGATAGAGAATAGAATAGGATAGAGGATAGGATAGGATCGGATAGAGGATAGGATAGGATAGAGGATAGGATAGGATAGAGGATAGGATAGGATAGAGGATAGGATACAGAATAGGATAGGATAGGATAGAGGATAGGATCGTATAGAGGATAGGATAGGTGATTGGATAGGATAGAGGATAGGATCGGATAGAGGATAGGTTAGGTGATTGGGTAGGATAGAGGATAGGATAGGGTAGAGGATAGGTTAGGGTAGAGTATAGGATACAGAATAGGATAGGATAGGATAGAGAATAGTATACGATAGATGATATTATAGGATAGAGGATAGGATAGGGTAGAGGATAGGATAGAGAATAGGATAGGATAGAGGATAGGATAGGATAGAGGATAGGATAGGATAGAGGATAGGATAGGGTAGAGTATAGGATCGGATAGAGGATAGGATAGGATAGAGGATAGGATAGGATAGAGCAGACCATAGAGGATAGGATAGAGAATAGGATAGGATAGAGGATTGGATCGGATAGAGGATAGGATAGGGGATTGGATAGGATAGAGGATAGGATAGAGGATAGGATAGGGTAGAGGATAGGATAGAGAATAGGATAGGATAGAGGATAGGATAGGATAGAGGATAGGATAGGATAGAGGATAGGATAGGGTAGAGTATAGGTTCGTATAGAGGATAGGATAGGTGATTGGATAGGATAGAGGATATGATAGGATAGAAGATACGATAGGATAGAGGATAGGAGAAGATTGAGGATAGGATATGATAGTGGATAGGATCGGATAGAGGATAGTATAGGATAGAGGATAGGATACGATACAGAATAGTATAGGATAGATGATATTATAGGATAGAGGATAGGATAGGATACAGGATAGGATAGGGTAGATGATAGGATAGAGAATAGGATAGGATAGAGAATAGTATAGGACACATGATATTATAGGATAGAGGATAGGATAGGATAGAGGATAGGAACGGATAGAGGATAGGATAGGGGAGTGGATAGGATAGAGGATAGGATCGGATAGAGGATAGGATACGATAGAGGATAGTATAGGATAGAGGATAGGATAGCATAGAGAATAGTATAGGATAAATGATATTATAGGATAGAGGATAGGATAGGGGATTAGATAGAATAGAGGATCGGATAGGATAGAGGATAGGTTAGGGTAGAGGATAGGATAGGATAGAGGATAGGATAGGGTAGAGTATAGGATACAGAATAGGATAGGATAGAGGACAGGATAGGATAGAGGATAGGATCGGATAGAGGATAGGATAGGATAGAGGATAGGATCGTAGAGAGGATAGGATAGGTGATTGGATAGGATAGAGAATTCGATAGGGTAGAGTATAGGATACAGAATAGGATAGGATAGGATAGAGAATAGTATACGATAGATGATATTATAGGATAGAGGATAGGATAGGGTAGAGGATAGGATAGAGAATAGGATAGGATAGAGGATAGGATAGGGGATTGGATAGAATATAGGATCGGATAGGATAGAGGATAGGTTAGGGTAGAGGATAGGATAGGATAGGGGATAGGATAGGATAGAGGATAGGATAGGGTAGAGTATAGGATACAGAATAGGATAGGATAGAGGATAGGATCGGATAGAGGATAGGATAGGATAGAGGATAGGATCGTATAGAGGATAGGATAGGTGATTGGATAGGATAGAGGATAGGATAGGATAGAGGATAGGATCGGATAGAGGATAGGATAGGGGATTGGGTAGGATAGAGGATAGGATAGGGTAGAGGATAGGATAGGATAGAGGATAGGATACAGAATAGGATAGGATAGAGGATAAGATAGGATAGAGGATAGGATGGAGAATAGGATAGGATAGAGAATAGTATAGGGTAGATGATATTTTAGGATAGAGGATAGGATAGGATAGAGGATAGGTTCGTATAGAGGATAGGATAGGTGATTGGATAGGATAGATGATAGGATAGGATTGAGGATAGGATAGGATAGAGGATAGGATCGGATAGAGGATAGTATAGGATAAATGATATTATAGGATAGAGGATAGGATCGGGTAGAGGATAGGATAGAGAATAGGATAGGATAGAGAATAGTATAGGATAGATGATATTATAGGTTAGAGGATAGGATAGGGTAGAGGATAGGATAGAGAATAGGATAGGATAGAGGATAGGATAGGATAGAGGATAGGATAGGATAGAGGATAGGATAGGGTAGAGTATAGGATCGGATAGAGGATAGGATAGGATAGAGGATAGGATAGGATAGAGCAGACCATAGAGGATAGGATAGAGAATAGGATAGGATAGAGGATTGGATCGGATAGAGGATAGGATAGGGGATTGGATAGGATAGAGGATAGGATAGAGGATAGGATAGGGTAGAGGATAGGATAGAGAATAGGATAGGATAGAGGATAGGATAGGATAGAGGATAGGATAGGATAGAGGATAGGATAGGGTAGAGTATAGGTTCGTATAGAGGATAGGATAGGTGATTGGATAGGATAGAGGATATGATAGGATAGAAGATACGATAGGATAGAGGATAGGAGAGGATTGAGGATAGGATATGATAGTGGATAGGATCGGATAGAGGATAGTATAGGATAGAGGATAGGATACGATACAGAATAGTATAGGATAGATGATATTATAGGATAGAGGATAGGATAGGATACAGGATAGGATAGGGTAGAGGATAGGATAGAGAATAGGATAGGATAGAGAATAGTATAGGACACATGATATTATAGGATAGAGGATAGGATAGGATAGAGGATAGGAACGGATAGAGGATAGGATAGGGGAGTGGATAGGATAGAGGATAGGATCGGATAGAGGATAGGATACGATAGAGGATAGTATAGGATAGAGGATAGGATAGCATAGAGAATAGTATAGGATAAATGATATTATAGGATAGAGGATAGGATAGGGGATTAGATAGAATAGAGGATCGGATAGGATAGAGGATAGGTTAGGGTAGAGGATAGGATAGGATAGAGGATAGGATAGGGTAGAGTATAGGATACAGAATAGGATAGGATAGAGGACAGGATAGGATAGAGGATAGGATCGGATAGAGGATAGGATAGGATAGAGGATAGGATCGTAGAGAGGATAGGATAGGTGATTGGATAGGATAGAGAATTCGATAGGGTAGAGTATAGGATACAGAATAGGATAGGATAGGATAGAGAATAGTATACGATAGATGATATTATAGGATAGAGGATAGGATAGGGTAGAGGATAGGATAGAGAATAGGATAGGATAGAGGATAGGATAATGGATTGGATAGAATATAGGATCGGATAGGATAGAGGATAGGTTAGGGTAGAGGATAGGATAGGATAGGGGATAGGATAGGATAGAGGATAGGATAGGGTAGAGTATAGGATACAGAATAGGATAGGATAGAGGATAGGATCGGATAGAGGATAGGATAGGATAGAGGATAGGATCGTATAGAGGATAGGATAGGTGATTGGATAGGATAGAGGATAGGATAGGATAGAGGATAGGATCGGATAGAGGATAGGATAGGGGATTGGGTAGGATAGAGGATAGGATAGGGTAGAGGATAGGATAGGATAGAGGATAGGATACAGAATAGGATAGGATAGAGGATAAGATAGGATAGAGGATAGGATGGAGAATAGGATAGGATAGAGAATAGTATAGGGTAGATGATATTTTAGGATAGAGGATAGGATAGGATAGAGGATAGGTTCGTATAGAGGATAGGATAGGTGATTGGATAGGATAGATGATAGGATAGGATTGAGGATAGGATAGGATAGAGGATAGGATCGGATAGAGGATAGTATAGGATAAATGATATTATAGGATAGAGGATAGGATCGGGTAGAGGATAGGATAGAGAATAGGATAGGATAGAGAATAGTATAGGATAGATGATATTATAGGTTAGAGGATAGGATAGGATAGACGATAGGAACGGATAGACGATAGGATAGGGGATTGGATAGGATAGACGATAGGATAGGATAGAGGATAGGATAGGGTAGAGGATAGGATAGGATAGAGGATAGGATAGGGGATTGGATTGGAGAGAGGATAGGATAGGATAGGGAAAAGGATAGGGTAGAGGATAGGATAGAGAATAGTATAGGATAGTGGATAGGATAGGATAGAGGATAGGATAGGGTAGAGGATAGGATAGAGGATTGGAAAGGATAGAGGATTGGATATGAGAGAGGATATTACAGGATAGATGATAGGATAGGATATAGAATAGTGGATAGGATAGTATAGAACAGAAAATAGAGGATAGGACAGAGAATAGAATAGGTTAGATGATAGTATAGGATAGAGGATAGGATAGAGGATTGGATAGGATAGAGGAAATTATAGGATAGAGGATAGGATAGGATAGAGGATAGGATCGGATAGAGGATAGGATAGGGGATTGGGTAGTATAGAGGATAGGATAGGATAGAGGATAGGATAGGGTAGAGGATAGAACAGGATAGAGAATCGTATAGGATAGAGGATGGGATAGGATAGAGGATAGGATCGGATAGAGGATAGGATAGTGGATTGGATAGGGTAGAGGATAGGATAGGATAGAGGATATTATAGGATAGAGGATAGGATAGGATAGAGGATAGGATATTATAGAGGATAGGATAGGATAGAGGATAGGATAGGATAGCGGATAGGATAAAATGGAGTATAGGATAGGATTGAGGATAGGATAGGATAGAGGATAGGATAGGGTAGATTTTAGAATACAGAATAGGATAGGTTAGTATAGAGAATAGTATTCGATAGATGATATTATAGGATAGAGGATAGCATAGGGTAGAAGATAGGATAGTGGATAGGATAGGATAGAGGATAGCATAGGGTAGAGGATAGGATAGAGGACAGGATAGGATAGGGGATAGGATAGGGTAGAGGATAGGGAAGAGAATAGTATAGGATAGAGGATAGGATAGAGGATAGGATAGAGGATTGGATAGGATAGAGGATTGGATATGAGAGAGGATATTACAGGATAGATGATAGGATAGGATATAGGATAGTAGATAGGATAGTATAGAACAGAAAATAGAGGATAGGACAGAGAATAGAATAGGTTAGATGATAGTACAGGATAGAGGATAGGATAGAGGATACGATATTATAGAGGATAGGATAGGATAGAGGATTGGATTGGGGATTGGATAGGATAGAAGATAGGAGACGATAGAGGATAGTATAGGATAGGGGATAAGATAGGATAGAGAATAGTATAGGATAGATGATATTATAGGATAGAGGATAGGATGGGATAGAGGATAGGAACGGATAGAGGATAGGATAGGGGATTGGATAGGATAGAGGATAGGATAGGATAGGGTATAGGATAGGGTAGAGGATAGGATAGAGAATAGTATAGGATAGTGGATAGGATAGGATAGAGGATAGGATAGGGTAGAGGATAGGATAGAGGACAGGATAGGATAGGGGATAGGATAGGGTAGAGGATAGGAAAGAGAATAGTATAGGATAGTGGATAGGATAGGGTAGAGGATAGGATAGGGTAGAGTATAGGATAGGATAAAGGATAGGATAGGATAGAGGATAGGATAGAGGATAGGATAGAGGATTGGATAGGATAGAGGATTGGATATGAGAGAGGATATTACAGGATAGATGATAGGATAGGATATAGGATAGTGGATAGGATAGTATAGAACAGAAAATAGAGGATAGGACAGAGAATAGAATAGGTTAGATGATAGTATAGGATAGAGGATTGGATAGGATAGAGGAAACTATAGGATAGAGGATAGGATAGGATAGAGGATAGGATCGGATAGAGGATAGGATAGGGGATTGGGTAGTATAGAGGATAGGATAGGATAGAGGATAGGATAGGGTAGAGGATAGAACAGGATAGAGAATCGTATAGGATAGAGGATGGGATAGGATAGAGGATAGGATCGGATAGAGGATAGGATAGTGGATTGGATAGGATAGAGGATATTATAGGATAGAGGATAGGATAGGATAGAGGATAGGATATTATAGAGGATAGGATAGGATAGAGGATAGGATAGGATAGCGGATAGGATAAAATGGAGTATAGGATAGGATTGAGGATAGGATATGGTTGAGGATAGGATAGGATAGAGGATAGGATAGAGGATAGGATAGAGGATAGGATAGAGGATTGGATAGGATAGAGGATATTATAGGATAGAGGATAGGATAGGATAGAGGATAGGATAGAGGGTAGGATAGGATAGAGGATAGGATCGGATAGAGGATAGGATAGGATTGAGGATAGGATAGGATAATGGATAGTATAGGATAGAGGATAGGATAGGATAGAGAATAGTATAGGATAGATGATATTATAGGATAGAGGATAGGATAGGATAGAGGATAGGATCGGATAGAGGATAGGATAGGGTAGAGGATAGGATAGAGAATAGGATAGGATAGTAGATAGGATAGGATAGAACAGACGATAGAGGATAGGATAGAGAATAGGATAGGTTAGATGATAGTATAGGATAGAGGATAGGATAGGATAGAGGATAGGATAGGATAGAGGATAGGATAGGATAGAGGATAGTATAGGATAGATGATAGGATAGGATAGAGAATAGTATAGGATAGATGATATTATAGGATAGAGGATGGGATAGGATAGAGGATAGGATCGGATAGAGGATATGATAGGTGATTGGATAGGATAGAGGATAGGAGACGATAGAGGATGGTATAGTATAGATAGGATAGTATAGAACAGACAATAGAGGATAGGATAGAGAATAGAATAGGTTAGATGATAGTATAGGATAGAGGATAGGATAGAGGATACGATATTATACAGGATAGGATAGGATAGAGGAGTGGATTGGGGATTGGATAGGATAGAAGATAGGAGACGATAGAGGATAGTATAGGATAGAGGATAAGATAGGATAGAGAATAGTATAGGATAGATGATATTATAGGATAGAGGATAGGATAGGATAGAGGATAGGATCGGATAGAGGATAGGATAGGGTAGAGGATAGGATAGAGAATAGGATAGGATAGTAGATAGGATAGGATAGAACAGACGATAGAGGATAGGATGGAGAATAGGATAGGATAGAGGATTGGATCGGATAGAGGATAGGATAGGGGATTGGATAGGATACAGGATAGGATAGGATAGAGGATAGGATAGGATGGAGGATAAGATAGGGTAGAGTATAGGATACAGAACAGGATAGGATAGGATAGAGAATAGTATACGATAGATGATATTATAGGATAGAGGATAGGATAGGGTAGAGGATAATATAGAGAATAGGATAGGATAGAGGATAGGATAGGATAGAGGATAGGAACGGATAGAGGATAGGATAGGGGATTGGATAGGATAGAGGATAGGATCGGATAGAGGATAGGATACGATAGAGGATAGTATAGGATAGAGGATAGGATAGCATAGAGAATAGTATAGGGTAAATGATATTATAGGAAAGAGGATAGTATAGGATAGAGAATAGGATAGAGAATAGTATAGGATAGATGATATTATAGGATAGAGGATAGGATAGGTTAGAGGATAGGATAGGGTAGAGGATAGGATAGGGTAGAGGATAGGATAGAGGATAGGATAGGATAGAGGATAGGATAGGGTAGAGGATAGGATAGGATAGAGGATAGGATAGGGTAGAGTATAGGATACAGCATAGGATAGGATAGAGGATAGGATATGATAGAGGATAGGATCGGATAGAGGATAGGATATGATAGATGATAGGATCGGATAGAGGATAGGATACGATAGAGGATAGTATAGGATAGAGGAGAGGATCGGATAGAGGATAGGATAGGGGATTGGATAGGATAGAGGATAGGATAGGACACAGGATAGGATAGGATAGAGGATAGGATAGGATAGAGGATAGGATAGGATAGGATAGAGGATAGGATAGGATAGAGGATAGGATAGGGTTGAGGATAGGATAGGATTGAGGACAGGATATGATTGTGGATAGGATAGGGGATTGGATAGGATAGAGGATAGGATAGGATAGGATGCAGAATAGTATAGGATAGAGGATAGGATAGGATAGAGGATAGGATAGGATAGAGGATAGGATATTATAGAGGATAGGATAGGATAGGATAGCGGATAGGATAAAATGGAGTATAGGATAGAATTGAGGATAGGATATGGTTGAGGATAGGATAGGATAGAGGATAGGATAGAAGATATAATAGAGGATAGGATAGAGGATAGGATAGAGGATTGGATAGGATAGAGGATATTATAGGATAGAGGATAGGATAGGGTAGAGGATAGGATCGTATAGAGGATAGGATAGGTGATTGGATAGGATAGAGGATAGGATAGGGTAGATGATAGGATAGAGAATAGGACAGGATAGAGGATAGGATAGGATAGAGGATAGGATCGGATAGAGGATAGGATAGGGGATTCGGTAGTATAGAGGATAGGATAGGATAGAGGATAGGATAGGGTAGAGGATAGAACAGGATAGAGAATCGTATAGGATAGAGGATGGGATAGGATAGAGGATAGGATCGGATAGAGGATAGGATAGTGGATTAGATAGGGTAGAGGATAGGATAGGGTAGAGGATAGGATAGAGAATAGGATAGGATAGAGGATAGGATAGGATAGAGGATAGGATCGGATAGAGGATAGGATAGGGGATTGGATAGGATAGAGGATATGATAGGATAGAAGATAGCATAGGATAGAGGATAGAAACGGATGGAGGATAGGATAGGGGATTGGATAGAATAGAGGACAGGATAGGATAGGGGATAGGATAGGGTAGAGGATAGGAAAGAGAATAGTATATGATAGGGGATTGGATAGGATAGAGGATAGGATAGGCTAGAGGATAGGATAGGGAAGAGGATAGGATCGGATAGAGGATAGGATAGGGGATTGGGTAGTATAGAGGATAGGATAGGATAGAGGATAGGATAGGGTAGAGGACAGAACAGGATAGAGAATCGTATAGGATAGAGGATGGGATAGGATAGAGGATAGGATCGGATAGAGGATAGGATAGTGGATTGGATAGGGTAGAGGATAGGATAGGATAGAGGATATTATAGGATAGAGGATAGGATAGGATAGAGGATTGGATATTATAGAGGATAGGATAGGATAGGATAGGGTATAGGATAGGGTAGAGGATAGGATAGAGAATAGTATAGGATAGCGGATAGGATAGGATAGAGGATAGGATAGGGTAGAGGATAGGATAAAGAATAGGACAGGATATAGGATAGGATAGGATAGAGGATAGGATCGGATAGAGGATAGGATAGGGGATTGGATAGGATAGAGGATAGGATAGGCTAGAGGATAGGATAGGGAAGAGGATAGGATAGAGAATAGGATAGGATAGAGGATAGGATAGGATAGAGGATAGGATCGCATAGAGGATAGGATAGAGGATAGGATAGAGGATTGGATAGGATAGAGGAAATTATAGGATAGAGGATAGGATAGGATAGAGGATAGGATCGGATAGAGGATAGGATAGGGGATTGGGTAGTATAGAGGATAGGATAGGATAGAGGATAGGATAGGGTAGAGGATAGAACAGGATAGAGAATCGTATAGGATAGAGGATGGGATAGGATAGAGGATAGGATCGGATAGAGGATAGGATAGGATAGAGGATATTATATTATAGAGGATAGGATAGGATAGCGGATAGGATAAAATGGAGTATAGAATAGGATTGAGGATAGGATATGGTTGAGGATAGGATAGGATAGAGGATAGGATAGAGGATAGGATAGAGGATAGGATACAGGATTGGATAGGATAGAGGATAGGATAGGGTAGAGGATAGGATTGAGAATAGGATAGGATAGAGGATAGGATAGGATAGAGGATAGCATCGGATAGAGGATAGGATAGGGGATTGGATAGGATAGAGGATATGATAGGATAGAATATAGCATAGGATAGAGGATAGAAACGGATAGAGGATAGGATAGGGGATTGGATAGGATAGAGGATAGGATAGGGTAGAGGATAGGATTGAGAATAGGATAGGATAGAGGATAGGATAGGATAGAGGATAGCATCGGATAGAGGATAGGATAGGGGATTGGATAGGATAGAGGATATGATAGGATAGAATATAGCATAGGATAGAGGATAGAAACGGATAGAGGATAGGATAGGGGATTGGATAGGATAGAGGACAGGATAGGATAGGGGATAGGATAGGGTAGAGGATAGGAAAGAGAATAGTATATGGTAGGGGATTGGATAGGATAGAGGATAGGATAGGCTAGAGGATAGGATAGGGAAGAGGATAGGATCGGATAGAGGATAGGATAGGGGATTGTGTAGTATAGAGGATAGGATAGGGTAGAGGATAGGATCGGATAGAGGATAGGATAGGTGATTGGATAGGATAGAGGATAGGAGACGATAGAGGATGGTATAGGATAGAGGATAAGATAGGATAGAAAATAGTATAGGAGAGATGATATTATAGGATAGAGGATAGGATGGGATAGAGGATAGGAACGGATAGAGGATAGGATAGGGGATTGGATAGGATAGAGGATAGGATAGGATAGGGTATAGGATAGGGTAGAGGATAGGATAGAGAATAGTATAGGATAGTGGATAGGATAGGATAGAGGATAGGATAGGGTAGAGGATAGGATAGAGAATAGGACAGGATATAGGATAGGATAGGATAGAGGATAGGATCGGATAGAGGATAGGATAGGGGATTGGATAGGATAGAGGATAGGATAGGCTAGAGGATAGGATAGGGAAGAGGATAGGATCGGATAGAGGATAGGATAGGGGATTGGGTAGTATAGAGGATAGGATAGGATAGAGGATAGGATAGGGTAGAGGATAGAACAGGATAGAGAATCGTATAGGATAGAGGATGGGATAGGATAGAGGATAGGATCGGATAGAGGATAGGATAGGGGATTTGATAGGATAGAGGATAGGATAGGATAGAGGATATGATACGGTAGAGGATAGGATAGAGAATAGGATAGGATAGAGGATGGGATAGGATAGATAATAGTATAGGATAGATGATATTATAGGATAGAGGATAGGATAGGATAGAGGATAGGATCGGATAGAGGATAGGATAGGTGATTGGATAGGATAGAGGATAGGAGACGATAGAGGATGGTATAGGATAGAGGATAAGATAGGATAGAAAATAGTATAGGATAGATGATATTATAGGATAGAGGATAGGATGGGATAGAGGTTAGGAACGGATAGAGGATAGGATAGGGGATTGGATAGGATAGAGGATAGGATAGGATAGGGTATAGGATAGGGTAGAGGATAGGATAGAGAATAGTATAGGATAGTGGATAGGATAGGATAGAGGATAGGATAGGGTAGAGGATAGGATAGAGAATAGGACAGGATATAGGATAGGATAGGATAGAGGATAGGATCGGATAGAGGATAGGATAGGGGATTGGATAGGATAGAGGATAGGATATGCTAGAGGATAGGATAGGATAGAGGATAGGATAGAGGATAGGATACAGGATTGGGTAGGATAGAGGATATTATAGGATAGAGGATAGGATAGGCTAGATGATAGTATAGGATAGAGGATAGGATCGGATCGGATAGAGGATAGGATAGAGGATGGTATAGGATAGAGGATAAGATAGGATAGAAAATAGTATAGGATAGATGATATTATAGGATAGAGGATAGGATGGGATAGAGGATAGGAACGGATAGAGGATAGGATAGGGGATTGGATAGGATAGAGGATAGGATAGGATAGGGTATAGGATAGGGTAGAGGATAGAATAGAGAATAGTATAGGATAGTGGATAGGATAGGATAGAGGATAGGATAGGGTAGAGGATAGGATAGAGAATAGGACAGGATATAGGATAGGATAGGATAGAGAATAGGACAGGATATAGGATAGGATAGGATAGAGGATAGGATCGGATAGAGGATAGGATAGGGGATTGGATAGGATAGAGGATAGGATAGGCTAGAGGATAGGATAGGGAAGAGGATAGGATAGAGAATAGGATAGGATAGAGGATACGATAGGATAGAGGATAGGATCGCATAGAGGATAGGATAGAGGATAGGATAGAGGATTGGATAGGATAGAGGAAATTATAGGATAGAGGATAGGATAGGATAGAGGATAGGATCGGATAGAGGATAGGATAGGGGATTGGGTAGTATAGAGGATAGGATAGGATAGAGGATAGGATAGGGTAGAGGATAGAACAGGATAGAGAATCGTATAGGATAGAGGATGGGATAGGATAGAGGATAGGATCGGATAGAGGATAGGATAGTGGATTGGATAGGATAGAGGATATTATAGGATAGAGGATAGGATAGGATAGAGGATAGGATATTATAGAGGATGGGATAGGATAGAGGATAGGATAGGATAGCGGATAGGATAAAATGGAGTATAGGATAGGATTGAGGATAGGATATGGTTGAGGATAGGATAGGATAGAGGATAGGATAGAGGATAGGATAGAAGATAGGATAGAGGATTGGATAGGATAGAGGATATTATAGGATAGAGGATGGGATAGGATAGAGGATAGGATAGGATAGAGGATAGGATAGGATAGAGGATAGGATCGGATAGAGGATAGGATAGGATTGAGGATAGGATAGGATAGTGGATAGTATAGGATAGAGGATAGGATAGGATAGAGAATAGTATAGGATAGATGATATTATACGATAGAGAATAGGATAGGATAGAGGATAGGATCGGATAGAGGATAGGATAGGGTAGAGGATAGGATAGAGAATAGGATAGGATAGTAGATAGGATAGGATAGAACAGACGATAGAGGATAGGATAGAGAATAGGATAGGTTAGATGATAGTATAGGATAGAGGATAGGATAGGATAGAGGATAGGATAGGATAGAGGATAGGATAGGATAGAGGATAGGATAGGATAGAGGATAGTATAGGATAGAGGATAGGATAGGATAGAGAATAGTATAGGATAGATGATATTATAGGATAGAGGATGGGATAGGATAGAGGTTAGGATCGGATAGAGGATATGATAGGTGATTGGATAGGATAGAGGATAGGAGACGATAGAGGATGGTATAGTATAGATAGGATAGTATAGAACAGACAATAGAGGATAGGATAGAGAATAGAATAGGTTAGATGATAGTATAGGATAGAGGATAGGATAGAGGATACGATATTATAGAGGATAGGATAGGATAGAGGATTGGATTGGGGATTGGATAGGATAGAAGATAGGAGACGATAGAGGATAGTATAGGATAGAGGATAAGATAGGATAGAGAATAGTATAGGATAGATGATATTATAGGATAGAGGATAGGTAGGATAGAGGATAGGATAGGATAGAGGATAGGATAGGATAGAGGATAGGAACGGATAGAGGATAGGATAGGGGATTGGATAGGATAGAGGATAGGATAGGATAGGGGATAGGATAGTGTAGAGAATAGTATAGGATAGTGGTTAGGACAGGATAGAGGATAGGATAGGGTAGAGGATAGGATAGAGAATAGGATAGGATAGAGGATAGGATAGGATAGAGGATAGGATCGGAAAGAGGATAGGATAGGGGATTGGATAGGATAGAACAGACGATAGATGATAGGATAAGAAAAGGATAGGCTAGATGATAGTATAGGATAGAGGATAGGATAGGATAGAGGATAGGATAGGATAGGATAGAGAGTAGGATAGGATAGAGGATAGGATAGGATAGAGGATAGTATAGGATAGAGGATAGTATTAGATAGGGGATAAGATAGGATAGAGAATAGTATAGGATAGATGATATTATAGGATAGAGGATAGGATAGGATAGAGGATAGTTCGGATATAGGATATGAGGATAGGATAGGATAGAGGATAGGATAGGATAGAGGATAGTATAGGATAGAGGATAGGATAGGATAGAGAATAGTATAGGATAGATGATATTATAGGATAGAGGATAGGATCGGATAGAGGATAGGATAGGTGATTGGATAGGATAGAGGATAGGAGACGATAGAGGTTGGTATAGGATAGAGGATAAGATAGGATAGAAAATAGTATAGGATAGATGATATTATAGGATAGAGGATAGGATAGGATAGAGGATAGGAACGGATAGAGGATAGGATAGGGGATTGTTTAGGATAGAGGATAGGATAGGATAGTGGATAGGATACGATAGAACAGACGATAGAGGATAGGATAGAGAATAGTATAGGTTAGATGATAATACAGGATAGAGGATAGGATAGACAATACGATATTATAGAGGATAGGATAGGATAGAGGATTGGATAGGGGATTGGATAGGATAGACGATAGGCGACGATAGAGGATAGTATAGGATAGAGGATAAGATAGAATAGAGAATAGTATACGGTAGAGGATATTATAGGATAGAGGATAGGATAGGATAGAGGATAGGAACGGATAGAGGATAGGATAGGGAATTGGATAGGATAGAGGATAGGATAGGATAGTGGATAGGATACGATAGAACAGACGATAGAGGATAGGATAGAGAATAGTATAGGTTAGATGATAATACAGGATAGAGGATAGGATAGAAGATACGATATTATAGAGGATAGGATAGGATAGAGGATTGGATAGGGGATTGGATAGGATAGACGATAGGCGACGATAGAGGATAGTATAGGATAGAGGATAGGAACGGATAGAGGATAGGATAGGGAATTGGATAGGATAGAGGATATGATAGGGTAGAGCATAGGATAGAGAATAGGATAAGATAGAGGATAGGATAGGATAGAGAATAGTATAGGATAGATGATATTATAGGATGGAGGAATGAATAGGATACAGGATGCGATCGGATAGAGGATAAGATAGGATAGAGAATAGTATAGGATAGATGATATTATAGGATAGAGGATAGGATAGGATAGAGGATAGGATAGGATAGAGGATAGGATAGGATAGAGGATAGGATAGGATAGAGGATAGGAACGGATAGAGGATAGGATAGGGGATTGGATAGGATAGAGGATAGGATAGGATAGGGGATAGGATAGGGTAGAGGATAGTATAGAGAATAGTATAGGATAGTGGTTAGGACAGGATAGAGGATAGGATAGGGTAGAGGATAGGATAGAGAATAGGATAGGATAGAGGATAGGATAGGATAGAGGATAGGATCGGAAAGAGGATACGATAGGGGATTGGATAGGATAGAACAGACGATAGAGGATAGGATAGAGAATAGGATAGGTTAGATGATAGTATAGGATAGAGGATAGGATAGGATAGAGGATAGGATAGGATAGGATAGAGGGTAGGATAGGATAGGATAGAGGATAGGATAGGATAGAGGATAGGATAGGATAGAGGATAGTATAGGATAGAGGATAGGATAGGATAGAGAATAGTATAGGATATATGATATTATAGGATAGAGGATAGGATAGGATAGAGGATAGGATCGGATAGAGGATAGGATAGGTGATTGGATAGTATAGAGGATAGGAGACGATAGAGGATGGTATAGGATAGAGGATAAGATAGGATAGAAAATAGTATAGGATAGATGATATTATAGGATAGAGGATAGGATAGGATAGAGGATAGGAACGGATAGAGGATAGGATAGGGGATTGGATAGGATAGAGGATAGGATAGGATAGTGGATAGGATACGATAGAACAGACGATAGAGGATAGGATAGAGAATAGTATAGGTTAGATGATAATACAGGATAGAGGATAGGATAGACGATACGATATTATAGAGGATAGGATAGGATAGAGGATTGGATAGGGGATTGGATAGGATAGACGATAGGCGACGATAGAGGATAGTATAGGATAGAGGATAAGATAGAATAGAGAATAGTATACGGTAGAGGATATTATAGGATAGAGGATAGGATAGGATAGAGGATAGGAATGGATAGAGGATAGGATAGGGAATTGGATAGGATAGAGGATAGGATAGGATAGTGGATAGGATACGATAGAACAGACGATAGAGGATAGTATAGAGAATAGTATAGGATAGTGGTTAGGACAGGATAGAGGATAGGATAGGGTAGAGGATAGGATAGAGAATAGGATAGGATAGAGGATAGGATAGGATAGAGGATAGGATCGGAAAGAGGATAGGATAGTGGTTAGGACAGGATAGAGGATAGGATAGGGTAGAGGATAGGATAGAGAATAGGATAGGATAGAGGATAGGATAGGATAGAGGATAGGATCGGAAAGAGGATAGGATAGGGGATTGGATAGGATAGAACAGACGATAGATGATAGGATAGAGAATAGGATAGGCTAGATGATAGTATAGGATAGAGGATAGGATAGGATAGAGGATAGGATAGGATAGGATAGAGAGTAGGATAGGATAGAGGATAGGATAGGATAGAGGATAGTATAGGATAGAGGATAGTATTAGATAGGGGATAAGATAGGATAGAGAATAGTATAGGATAGATGATATTATAGGATAGAGGATAGGATAGGATAGAGGATAGTTCGGATATAGGATATGAGGATAGGATAGGATAGAGGATAGGATAGGATAGAGGATAGTATAGGATAGAGGATAGGATAGGATAGAGAATAGTATAGGATAGATGATATTATAGGATAGAGGATAGGATCGGATAGAGGATAGGATAGGTGATTGGATAGGATAGAGGATAGGAGACGATAGAGGTTGGTATAGGATAGAGGATAAGATAGGATAGAAAATAGTATAGGATAGATGATATTATAGGATAGAGGATAGGATAGGATAGAGGATAGGAACGGATAGAGGATAGGATAGGGGATTGTTTAGGATAGAGGATAGGATAGGATAGTGGATAGGATACGATAGAACAGACGATAGAGGATAGGATAGAGAATAGTATAGGTTAGATGATAATACAGGATAGAGGATAGGATAGACAATACGATATTATAGAGGATAGGATAGGATAGAGGATTGGATAGGGGATTGGATAGGATAGACGATAGGCGACGATAGAGGATAGTATAGGATAGAGGATAAGATAGAATAGAGAATAGTATACGGTAGAGGATATTATAGGATAGAGGATAGGATAGGATAGAGGATAGGAACGGATAGAGGATAGGATAGGGAATTGGATAGGATAGAGGATAGGATAGGATAGTGGATAGGATACGATAGAACAGACGATAGAGGATAGGATAGAGAATAGTATAGGTTAGATGATAATACAGGATAGAGGATAGGATAGAAGATACGATATTATAGAGGATAGGATAGGATAGAGGATTGGATAGGGGATTGGATAGGATAGACGATAGGCGACGATAGAGGATAGTATAGGATAGAGGATAGGAACGGATAGAGGATAGGATAGGGAATTGGATAGGATAGAGGATATGATAGGGTAGAGCATAGGATAGAGAATAGGATAAGATAGAGGATAGGATAGGATAGAGAATAGTATAGGATAGATGATATTATAGGATGGAGGAATGAATAGGATACAGGATGCGATCGGATAGAGGATAAGATAGGATAGAGAATAGTATAGGATAGATGATATTATAGGATAGAGGATAGGATAGGATAGAGGATAGGATAGGATAGAGGATAGGATAGGATAGAGGATAGGATAGGATAGAGGATAGGAACGGATAGAGGATAGGATAGGGGATTGGATAGGATAGAGGATAGGATAGGATAGGGGATAGGATAGGGTAGAGGATAGTATAGAGAATAGTATAGGATAGTGGTTAGGACAGGATAGAGGATAGGATAGGGTAGAGGATAGGATAGAGAATAGGATAGGATAGAGGATAGGATAGGATAGAGGATAGGATCGGAAAGAGGATACGATAGGGGATTGGATAGGATAGAACAGACGATAGAGGATAGGATAGAGAATAGGATAGGTTAGATGATAGTATAGGATAGAGGATAGGATAGGATAGAGGATAGGATAGGATAGGATAGAGGGTAGGATAGGATAGGATAGAGGATAGGATAGGATAGAGGATAGGATAGGATAGAGGATAGTATAGGATAGAGGATAGGATAGGATAGAGAATAGTATAGGATATATGATATTATAGGATAGAGGATAGGATAGGATAGAGGATAGGATCGGATAGAGGATAGGATAGGTGATTGGATAGTATAGAGGATAGGAGACGATAGAGGATGGTATAGGATAGAGGATAAGATAGGATAGAAAATAGTATAGGATAGATGATATTATAGGATAGAGGATAGGATAGGATAGAGGATAGGAACGGATAGAGGATAGGATAGGGGATTGGATAGGATAGAGGATAGGATAGGATAGTGGATAGGATACGATAGAACAGACGATAGAGGATAGGATAGAGAATAGTATAGGTTAGATGATAATACAGGATAGAGGATAGGATAGACGATACGATATTATAGAGGATAGGATAGGATAGAGGATTGGATAGGGGATTGGATAGGATAGACGATAGGCGACGATAGAGGATAGTATAGGATAGAGGATAAGATAGAATAGAGAATAGTATACGGTAGAGGATATTATAGGATAGAGGATAGGATAGGATAGAGGATAGGAATGGATAGAGGATAGGATAGGGAATTGGATAGGATAGAGGATAGGATAGGATAGTGGATAGGATACGATAGAACAGACGATAGAGGATAGTATAGAGAATAGTATAGGATAGTGGTTAGGACAGGATAGAGGATAGGATAGGGTAGAGGATAGGATAGAGAATAGGATAGGATAGAGGATAGGATAGGATAGAGGATAGGATCGGAAAGAGGATAGGATAGGGGATTGGATAGGATAGAACAGACGATAGAGGATAGGATAGAGAATAGGATAGGTTAGATGATAGTATAGGATAGAGGATAGGATAGGATAGAGGATAGGATAGGATAGGATAGAGGATAGGATAGGATAGGATAGAGGATAGGATAGGATAGAGGATAGGATAGGATAGAGGATAGTATAGGATAGAGGATAGGATAGGATAGAGAATAGTATAGGATATATGATATTATAGGATAGAGGATAGGATCGGATAGAGGATAGGATAGGGGATTGGATAGGATAGAGGATAGGATAGGGTAGAGGATAGGATAGAGAATAGGATAGGATAGTAGATTGGATAGGATAGAACAGACGATAGAGGATAGGATAGAGAATAGGATAGGTTAGATGATAGTATAGGATAGAGGATAGGATAGGATAGAGGATAGGATAGGATAGAGGATAGGATAGGATAGAGGATAGGATAGGATAGAGGATAGTATAGGATAGAGGATAGGATAGGATAGGATAGAGAATAGTATAGGATAGATGATATTATAGGATAGAGGATAGGATCGGATAGAGGATGGGATAGGTGATTGGATAGGATAGAGGATAGGAGACGATAGAGGATGGTATAGGATAGAGGATAAGATAGGATAGAAAATAGTATAGGATAGATGATATTATAGGATAGACGATAGGATAGGATAGAGGATAGGAACGGATAGAGGATAGGATAGGGGATTGGATAGGATAGAGGATAGTATAGGATAGTGGATAGGATACGATAGAACAGACGATAGAGGATAGGATAGAGAATAGTATAGGTTAGATGATAATACAGGATAGAGGATAGGATAGACAATACGATATTATAGAGGATAGGATAGGATAGAGGATTGGATAGGGGATTGGATAGGATAGACGATAGGCGACGATAGAGGATAGTATAGGATAGAGGATAAGATAGAATAGAGAATAGTATACGGTAGAGGATATTATAGGATAGAGGATAGGATAGGATAGAGGATAGGAACGGATAGAGGATAGGATAGGGAATTGGATAGGATAGAGGATAGGATAGGATAGTGGATAGGATACGATAGAACAGACGATAGAGGATAGGATAGAGAATAGTATAGGTTAGATGATAATACAGGATAGAGGATAGGATAGAAGATACGATATTATAGAGGATAGGATAGGATAGAGGATTGGATAGGGGATTGGATAGGATAGACGATAGGCGACGATAGAGGATAGTATAGGATAGAGGATAGGATAGGATAGAGGATAGGAACGGATAGAGGATAGGATAGGGAATTGGATAGGATAGAGGATATGATAGGGTAGAGCATAGGATAGAGAATAGGATAGGATAGAGGATAGGATAGGATAGAGAATAGTATAGGATAGATGATATTATAGGATGGAGGAATGGATAGGATACAGGATACGATCGGATAGAGGATAAGATAGGATAGAGAATAGTATAGGATAGATGATATTATAGGATAGAGGATAGGATAGGATAGAGGATAGGATAGGATAGAGGATAGGATAGGATAGAGGATAGGATAGGATAGAGGATAGGAACGGATAGAGGATAGGATAGGGGATTGGATAGGATAGAGGATAGGATAGGATAGGGGATAGGATAGGGTAGAGGATAGTATAGAGAATAGTATAGGATAGTGGTTAGGACAGGATAGAGGATAGGCTAGGGTAGAGGATAGGATAGAGAATAGGATAGGATAGAGGATAGGATAGGATAGAGGATAGGATCGGAAAGAGGATAGGATAGGGGATTGGATAGGAACGATGATAGGATAGGGTAGAGGATAGGAACGGATAGAGGATAGAATAGGGGATTGGATAGGATAGAGGATAGGATAGGATAGTGGATAGGATACGATAGAACAGACGATAGAGGATAGGATAGAGAATGGTATAGGTTAGATGATAATACAGGATAGAGGATAGGATAGACGATACGATATTATAGAGGATAGGATAGGATAGAGGATTGGATAGGGGATTGGATAGGATAGACGATAGGCGACGATAGAGGATAGTATAGGATAGAGGATAAGATAGAATAGAGAATAGTATACGGTAGAGGATATTATAGGATAGAGGATAGGATAGGATAGAGGATAGGAACGGTTAGATGATAGGATAGGGAATTGGATAGGATAGACGATAGGATAGGATAGTGGATAGGATACGATAGAACAGACGATAGAGGATAGTATAGAGAATAGTATAGGATAGTGGTTAGGACAGGATAGAGGATAGGATAGGGTAGAGGATAGGATAGAGAATAGGATAGGATAGAGGATAGGATAGGATAGAGGATAGGATCGGAAAGAGGATAGGATAGGGGATTGGATAGGATAGAACAGACGATAGAGGATAGGATAGAGAATAGGATAGGTTAGATGATAGTATAGGATAGAGGATAGGATAGGATAGGATAGAGGATAGGATAGGATAGAGGATAGGATAGGATAGAGGATAGTATAGGATAGAGGATAGGATAGGATAGAGAATAGTATAGGATATATGATATTATAGGATAGAGGATAGGATAGGATAGAGAATAGGATCGGATAGAGGATAGGATAGATGATTGGATAGGATAGAGGATAGGAGACGATAGAGGATGGTATAGGATATAGTATAAGATAGGATAGAAAATAGTATAGGATAGATGATATTATAGGATAGAGGATAGGATAGGATAGAGGATAGGAACGGATAGAGGATAGGGTAGGGGATTGGATAGGAACGATGATAGTATAGGGTAGAGGATAGGAACGGATAGAGTATAGGATAGGGGATTGGATAGGATAGAGGATAGGATAGGATAGTGGATAGGATACGATAGAACAGACGATAGAGGATAGGATAGAGAATAGTATAGGTTAGATGATAATACAGGATAGAGGATAGGATAGAGGATACGATATTATAGAGGATAGGATAGGATAGAGGATTGGATAGGGGATTGGATAGGATAGACGATAGGCGACGATAGAGGATAGTATAGGATAGAGGATAAGATAGAATAGAGAATAGTATACGGTAGAGGATATTATAGGATAGAGGATAGGATAGGATAGAGGATAGGAACGGATAGAGGAGAGGATAGGATAGGATAGTGGATAGGATACGATAGAACAGACGATAGAGGTTAGGATAGAGAATAGTATAGGTTAGATGATAATACAGGATAGAGGATAGGATAGAAGATACGATATTATAGAGGATAGGATAGGATAGAGGATTGGATAGGGGATTGGATAGGATAGACGATAGGCGACGATAGAGGATAGTATGGGATAGAGGATAAGATAGAATAGAGAATAGTATACGGTAGAGGATATTATAGGATAGAGGATAGGATAGGATAGAGGATAGGAACGGATAGAGGATAGGATAGGGAATTGGATAGGATAGAGGATAGGATAGGGTAGAGGATAGGATAGAGAATAGGACAGGATATAGGATAGGATAGGATAGAGGATAGGATCGGATAGAGGATAGGATAGGGGATTGGATAGGATAGAGGATATGGTAGGATAGTAGATAAGATAGGATAGAGGATAGGAGAGGATTGAGGATAGGATAGGATAGTGGATAGGATAGGATAGTGGATAGGATAGGATAGAACAGACGATAGAGGATCGGATAGAGAATAGGATAGGGGATTGGATAGGATAGAAGATAGGATAGGATAGAGGATATGATAGGGTAGAGGATAGGATAGAGAGTAGGATTGGATAGAGGATAGGATAGGTGATTGGATAGGATAGAGGATAGGAGACGATAGAGGATAGGATAGAGGATAGGATAGAGGATTGGATAGGATAGAGGATATTACAGTATAGATGATATAATAGGATACAGGATAGGATAGGATAGAGGATAGGAGAGGATTGAGGATAGGATAGGATAGTGGATAGGATAGTATAGAACAGACAATAGAGGATAGGATAGAGAATAGAATAGGTTAGATGATAGTATAGGATAGAGGATAGGACAGAGGATACGATATTATAGAGGATAGGATAGGATAGAGGATTGGATTGGGGATTGGATAGGATAGAAGATAGGAGACGATAGAGGATAGTATAGGATAGAGGATAAGATAGGATAGAGAATAGTATAGGATAGATGATATTATAGGATAGAGGATAGGATAGAGGATAGGATAGGATAGAGGATAGGATAGGATAGAGGATAGGATAGGATAGAGGATAGGATAGGATAGAGGATAGGATAGGATAGAGGATAGGAACGGATAGAGGATAGGATAGGGGATTGGATAGGATAGAGGATAGGATAGGATAGGGGATAGGATAGGGTAGAGGATAGTATAGAGAATAGTATAGGATAGTGGTTATTACAGGATAGAGGATAGGATAGGGTAGAGGATAGGATAGAGAATAGGATAGGATAGAGGATAGGATAGGATAGAGGATAGGATCGGAAAGAGGATAGGATAGGGGATTGGATAGGATAGAACAGACGATAGAGGATAGGATAGAGAATAGGATAGGTTAGATGATAGTATAGGATAGAGGATAGGATAGGATAGAGGATAGGATAGGATAGAGGATAGGATAGGATAGGATAGAGGATAGGATAGGATAGGATAGAGGATAGGATAGGATAGGATAGAGGATAGGATAGGATAGAGGATAGGATAGGATAGAGGATAGTATAGGATAGAGGATAGGATAGGATAGAGAATAGTATAGGATATATGATATTATAGTATAGAGGATAGGATAGGATAGAGGATAGGATCGGATAGAGGATAGGATAGGTGATTGGATAGGATAGAGGATAGGAGACGATAGAGGATGGTATAGGATAGAGGATAAGATAGGATAGAAAATAGTATAGGATGGATGATATTATAGGATAGAGGATAGGATAGGATAGAGGATAGGAACGGATAGAGGATAGGATAGGGGATAGGATAGGAACGAGGATAGGATAGGGTAGAGGATAGTATAGAGAATAGTACAGGATAGTGGTTAGGATAGGATAGAGGATAGGATAGGGTAGAGGATAGGATAGAGGATATGATAGGATAGAGGATAGGATAGGATAGAGGATAGGATCGGAAAGAGGATAGGATAGGGGATTGGATAGGATAGAGGATATGATAGGATAGAAGATAGGATAGGATAGAGGATAGGAGCGGATTGATGATAGGACAGGATAGTGGATAGGATACGATAGAACAGACGATAGAGGATAGGATAGAGAATAGTATACGTTAGATGATAATACAGGATAGAGGATAGGATAGAGGATACGATATTATAGAGGATAGGATAGGATAGACGATTGGATAGGGGATTGGATAGGATAGACGATAGGATAGGGTAGAGGATAGGATAGAGAATAGGATAGGATAGAGGATAGGATAGGATAGAGTATAGGATCGGATAGAGGATAGGATAGGGGATTGGATAGGATAGAGGATATGATAGGATAGAAGATAGGATGGGATAGAGGATAGGATAGGATAGAGAATAGCATAGGATAGATGATATTATAGGATAGAGGATAGGATCGGATAGAGGATAGGATAGGGGATTGGATAGGATAGAGGATAGGATAGGATTGAGGATAGGATAGGATAGTGGATAGGATAGGATAGTGGATAGGATAGGATAGAACAGACGATAGAGGATAGGTTAGAGAATAGGATAGGTTAGATGGTAGTATAGGATAGAGGATATGATAGGATAGAGGATAGGATAGGATAGTGGATAGGATAGGATAGAGGATAGGAACGGATAGAGGATAGGATAGGATAGAGGATAGGAACGGATAGAGGATAGGATAGGGGATTGGATAGGATAGAGGATAGGATAGGATAGGGGATAGGATAGGGTAGAGGATAGTATAGAGAATAGTATAGGATAGTGGTTAGGATCGGATAGAGGATAGGATAGGGTAGAGGATAGGATAGAGAATAGGATAGGATAGAGGATAGGAGAGGATAGAGGATAGGATCGGATAGAGGATAGGATAGGGGATTGGATAGGATAGAGGATATGATAGGATAGAAGATAGGATAGGATAGAGGAGAGGAGAGGATTGAGGATAGGATAGGATAGAGGATAGGAGAGGATTGAGGATAGGATAGGATAGTGGATAGGATACGATAGAACAGACGATAGAGGATAGGATAGAGAATAGGATAGGTTAGATGATAATACAGGATAGAGGATAGGATAGAGGATACGATATTATAGAGGATAGGATAGGATAGAGGATTGGATAGGGGATTGGATAAGATAGACGATAGGCGACGATAGAGGATAGTATAGGATAGAGGATAAGATAGAATAGATAATAGTATAGGGTAGAGGATATTATAGGATAGAGGATAGGTTAGGATAGAGGATAGGAACGGATAGAGGATAGGATAGTGGATAGGATAGGATAGTCGATAGGATAGGATAGGGGATAGGATAGGGTAGAGGATAGGATAGAGAATAGTATAGGATAGTGGATAGGATAGGATAGAGGATAGGATCGGATAGAGGATAGGATACGATAGAGGATAGGATAGAGGATTGGATAGGATAGAGGATTGGATAGGATAGAGGATTGGATAGGATAGAGGATTGGATAGGATAGAGGATATTATAGGATAGAGGATAGGATAGGATACAGGATAGGATAGGATAGAGGATAGGAGAGGATGGAGGATAGGATAGGATAGCTGATAGGATATGACAGAACAGACGACAGAGGATAGGATAGAGAATAGGATACAGAATAGAGGATAGGATACGATAGAGAATATTATAGGATAGAGGATAGGATAGGATAGAGGATAGTATAGGATAGAGGATAGGACAGGATAGAGAATAGTATAGGATAGAGGATATGATAGGATAGAGGATAGGATAGGATAGAGGATAGGATAGGATAGAGGATAGGAACGGATAGAGGATAGGATAGGGAATTGGATAGGATAGAGGATAGGATAGGGTAGAGGATAGGATAGAGAATAGGACAGGATATAGGATAGGATAGGATAGAGGATAGGATCGGATAGAGGATAGGATAGGATAGAGAATAGTATAGGATAGATGATATTATAGGATAGAGGATAGGATAGGATAGAGGATAGGAACGGATAGAGGATAGGATAGGGGATTGGATAGGATAGAGGATAGGATAGGATAGTGGATCGGATACGATAGAACAGACGATAGAGGATATTATAGAGAATAGTATAGGATAGTGGTTAGGACAGGATAGAGGATAGGATAGGGTAGAGGATAGGATAGAGAATAGGATAGGATAGAGGATAGGATAGGATAGAGGATTGGATATGAGAGAGGATATTACAGGATAGATGATAGGATAGGATATAGGATAGTGGATAGGATAGTATAGAACAGAAAATAGAGTATAGGACAGAGAATAGAATAGGTTAGATGATAGTATAGGATAGAGGTTAGGATAGAGGATACGATATTATAGAGGATAGGATAGGATAGAGGATTGGATTGGGGATTGGATAGGATAGAAGATAGGAGACGATAGAGGATAGTATTAGATAGGGGATAAGATAGGATAGAGAATAGTATAGGATAGATGATATTATAGGATAGAGGATAGGATAGGATAGAGGATAGGTTCGGATAGAGGATATGATAGGGGATTTGATAGGATAGAGGATAGGATAGGATAGGATAGAGGATATGATAGGGTAGAGGATAGGATAGAGAATAGGATAGGATAGAGGATGGGATAGGATAGAGAATAGTATAGGATAGATGATATTATAGGATAGAGGATAGGATAGGATAGAGGATAGGATAGGTGATTGGATAGGATAGAGGATAGGAGACGATAGAGGATGGTATAGGATAGAGGATAAGATAGGATAGAAAATAGTATAGGATAGATGATATTATAGGATAGAGGATAGGATGGGATAGAGGATAGGAACGGATAGAGGATAGGATAGGGGATTGGATAGGATAGAGGATAGGATAGGATAGGGTATAGGATAGGGTAGAGGATAGGATAGAGAATAGTATAGGATAGTGGATAGGATAGGATAGAGGATAGGATAGGGTAGAGGATAGGATAGAGAATAGGACAGGATATAGGATAGGATAGGATAGAGGATAGGATAGGATAGAGGATAGGATAGGATAGAGGATAGGATAGAGGATAGGATAGGCTAGAGGATAGGATAGGGAAGAGGATAGGATAGAGAATAGGATAGGATAGAGGATAGGATAGGATAGAGGATAGGATAGGATAGAGGATAGGATAGGATAGAGGATAGGATAGGATAGAGGATAGGATCGGATAGAGGATAGGATAGGATAGAGGATAGGATAGGATAGAGGATAGGATAGGATAGAGGATAGGATAGGATAGAGGATAGTATAGGATAGAGGATAGGAGACGATAGAGGATGGTATAGTATAGATAGGATAGTATAGAACAGACAATAGAGGATAGGATAGAGAATAGAATAGGTTAGATGATAGTATAGGATAGAGGATAGGATAGAGGATACGATATTATAGAGGATAGGATAGGATAGAGGATTGGATTGGGGATTGGATAGGATAGAAGATAGGAGACGATAGAGGATAGTATAGGATAGAGGATAAGATAGGATAGAGAATAGTATAGGATAGATGATATTATAGGATAGAGGATAGGTAGGATAGAGGATAGGATAGGATAGAGGATAGGATAGGATAGAGGATAGGAACGGATAGAGGATAGGATAGGGGATTGGATAGGATAGAGGATAGGATAGGATAGGGGATAGGATAGTATAGAGAATAGTATAGGATAGTGGTTAGGACAGGATAGAGGATAGGATAGGGTAGAGGATAGGATAGAGAATAGGATAGGATAAAGGATAGGATAGGATAGAGGATAGGATCGGAAAGAGGATAGGATAGGGGATTGGATAGGATAGAACAGACGATAGATGATAGGATAGAGAATAGGATAGGCTAGATGATAGTATAGGATAGAGGATAGGATAGGATAGAGGATAGGATAGGATAGGATAGAGGATAGGATAGGATAGAGGATAGGATAGGATAGAGGATAGTATAGGATAGAGGATAGTATTAGATAGGGGATAAGATAGGATAGAGAATAGTATAGGATAGATGATATTATAGGATAGAGGATAGGATAGGATAGAGGATAGTTCGGATAGAGGATATGAGGATAGGATAGGATAGAGAATAGTATAGGATAGATGATATTATAGGATAGAGGATAGGATCGGATAGAGGATAGGATAGGGGATTGGATAGGATAGAGGATAGGATAGGGTAGAGGATAGGATAGAGAATAGGATAGGATAGTAGATAGGATAGGATAGAACAGACGATAGAGGATAGGATAGAGAATAGGATAGGTTAGATGATAGTATAGGATAGAGGATAGGATAGGATAGAGGATAGGATAGGATAGAGGATAGGATAGGATAGAGGATAGGATAGGATAGAGGATAGTATAGGATAGAGGATAGGATAGGATAGAGAATAGTATTGGATAGATTATATTATAGGATTGAGGATACGATCGGATAGAGGATAGGATAGGTGATTGGATAGGATAGAGGATAGGAGACGATAGAGGATGGTATAGGATAGAGGATAAGATAGAATAGAGAATAGTATACGGTAGAGGATATTATAGGATAGAGGATAGGATAGGATAGAGGATAGGAACGGATAGAGGATAGGATAGGGAATTGGATAGGATAGAGGATAGGATAGGATAGTGGATAGGATACGATAGAACAGACGATAGAGGATAGGATAGAGAATAGTATAGGTTAGATGATAATACAGGATAGAGGATAGGATAGAAGATACGATATTATAGAGGATAGGATAGGATAGAGGATAGGATAGAGAATAGGATAGGATAGAGGATAGGATAGGATAGAGGATAGGATCGGAAAGAGGATAGGATAGGGGATTGGATAGGATAGAACAGACGATAGAGGATAGGATAGAGAATAGGATAGGTTAGATGATAGTATAGGATAGAGGATAGGATAGGATAGAGGATAGGATAGGATAGGATAGAGGATAGGATAGGATAGGATAGAGGATAGGATAGGATAGAGGATAGGATAGGATAGAGGATAGTATAGGGTAGAGGATAGGATAGGATAGAGAATAGTATAGGATATATGATATTATAGTATAGAGGATAGGATAGGATAGAGGATAGGATCGGATAGAGGATAGGATAGGTGATTGGATAGGATAGAGGATAGGAGACGATAGAGGATGGTATAGGATAGAGGATAAGATAGGATAGAAAATAGTATAGGATAGATGATATTATAGGATAGAGGATAGGATAGGATAGAGGATAGGAACGGATAGAGGATAGGATAGGGGATTGGATAGGAACGAGGATAGGATAGGGTAGAGGATAGTATAGAGAATAGTACAGGATAGTGGTTAGGATAGGATAGAGGATAGGATAGGGTAGAGGATAGGATAGAGGATATGATAGGATAGAGGATAGGATAGGATAGAGGATAGGATCGGAAAGAGGATAGGATAGGGGATTGGATAGGATAGAGGATATGATAGGATAGAAGATAGGATAGGATAGAGGATAGGAGCGGATTGATGATAGGACAGGATAGTGGATAGGATACGATAGATCAGACGATAGAGGATAGGATAGAGAATAGTATACGTTAGATGATAATACAGGATAGAGGATAGGATAGAGGATACGATATTATAGAGGATAGGATAGGATAGACGATTGGATAGGGGATCGGATAGGATAGCCGATAGGATAGGGTAGAGGATAGGATAGAGAATAGGATAGGATAGAGGATAGGATAGGATAGAGTATAGGATCGGATAGAGGATAGGATAGGGGATTGGATAGTATAGAGGATATGATAGGATAGAAGATAGGATGGGATAGAGGATAGGATAGGATAGAGAATAGTATAGGATAGATGATATTATAGGATAGAGGATAGGATCGGATAGAGGATAGGATAGGGGATTGGATAGGATAGAGGATAGGATAGGATTGAGGATAGGATAGGATAGTGGATAGGATAGGATAGAACAGACGATAGAGGATAGGATAGAGAATAGGATAGGTTAGATGATAGTATAGGATAGAGGATATGATAGAATAGAGGATAGGATAGGATAGAGGATAGGATAGGATAGAGGATAGGAGAGGATTGAGGATAGGATAGGATAGTGGATAGGATAGGATAGAGGATAGGATAGGATAGAGGATAGGATAGGATAGAGGATAGGATAGGATAGAGGATAGTATAGGATAGAGGATAGGAGACGATAGAGGATGGTATAGTATAGATAGGATAGTATAGAACAGACAATAGAGGATAGGATAGAGAATAGAATAGGTTAGATGATAGTATAGGATAGAGGATAGGATAGAGGATACGATATTATAGAGGATAGGATAGGATAGAGGATTGGATTGGGGATTGGATAGGATAGAAGATAGGAGACGATAGAGGATAGTATAGGATAGAGGATAAGATAGGATAGAGAATAGTATAGGATAGATGATATTATAGGATAGAGGATAGGTAGGATAGAGGATAGGATAGGATAGAGGATAGGATAGGATAGAGGATAGGAACGGATAGAGGATAGGATAGGGGATTGGATAGGATAGAGGATAGGATAGGATAGGGGATAGGATAGTATAGAGAATAGTATAGGATAGTGGTTAGGACAGGATAGAGGATAGGATAGGGTAGAGGATAGGATAGAGAATAGGATAGGATAAAGGATAGGATAGGATAGAGGATAGGATCGGAAAGAGGATAGGATAGGGGATTGGATAGGATAGAACAGACGATAGATGATAGGATAGAGAATAGGATAGGCTAGATGATAGTATAGGATAGAGGATAGGATAGGATAGAGGATAGGATAGGATAGGATAGAGGATAGGATAGGATAGAGGATAGGATAGGATAGAGGATAGTATAGGATAGAGGATAGTATTAGATAGGGGATAAGATAGGATAGAGAATAGTATAGGATAGATGATATTATAGGATAGAGGATAGGATAGGATAGAGGATAGTTCGGATAGAGGATATGAGGATAGGATAGGATAGAGAATAGTATAGGATAGATGATATTATAGGATAGAGGATAGGATCGGATAGAGGATAGGATAGGGGATTGGATAGGATAGAGGATAGGATAGGGTAGAGGATAGGATAGAGAATAGGATAGGATAGTAGATAGGATAGGATAGAACAGACGATAGAGGATAGGATAGAGAATAGGATAGGTTAGATGATAGTATAGGATAGAGGATAGGATAGGATAGAGGATAGGATAGGATAGAGGATAGGATAGGATAGAGGATAGGATAGGATAGAGGATAGTATAGGATAGAGGATAGGATAGGATAGAGAATAGTATTGGATAGATTATATTATAGGATTGAGGATACGATCGGATAGAGGATAGGATAGGTGATTGGATAGGATAGAGGATAGGAGACGATAGAGGATGGTATAGGATAGAGGATAAGATAGAATAGAGAATAGTATACGGTAGAGGATATTATAGGATAGAGGATAGGATAGGATAGAGGATAGGAACGGATAGAGGATAGGATAGGGAATTGGATAGGATAGAGGATAGGATAGGATAGTGGATAGGATACGATAGAACAGACGATAGAGGATAGGATAGAGAATAGTATAGGTTAGATGATAATACAGGATAGAGGATAGGATAGAAGATACGATATTATAGAGGATAGGATAGGATAGAGGATAGGATAGAGAATAGGATAGGATAGAGGATAGGATAGGATAGAGGATAGGATCGGAAAGAGGATAGGATAGGGGATTGGATAGGATAGAACAGACGATAGAGGATAGGATAGAGAATAGGATAGGTTAGATGATAGTATAGGATAGAGGATAGGATAGGATAGAGGATAGGATAGGATAGGATAGAGGATAGGATAGGATAGGATAGAGGATAGGATAGGATAGAGGATAGGATAGGATAGAGGATAGGATAGGATAGAGGATAGTATAGGGTAGAGGATAGGATAGGATAGAGAATAGTATAGGATATATGATATTATAGTATAGAGGATAGGATAGGATAGAGGATAGGATCGGATAGAGGATAGGATAGGTGATTGGATAGGATAGAGGATAGGAGACGATAGAGGATGGTATAGGATAGAGGATAAGATAGGATAGAAAATAGTATAGGATAGATGATATTATAGGATAGAGGATAGGATAGGATAGAGGATAGGAACGGATAGAGGATAGGATAGGGGATTGGATAGGAACGAGGATAGGATAGGGTAGAGGATAGTATAGAGAATAGTACAGGATAGTGGTTAGGATAGGATAGAGGATAGGATAGGGTAGAGGATAGGATAGAGGATATGATAGGATAGAGGATAGGATAGGATAGAGGATAGGATCGGAAAGAGGATAGGATAGGGGATTGGATAGGATAGAGGATATGATAGGATAGAAGATAGGATAGGATAGAGGATAGGAGCGGATTGATGATAGGACAGGATAGTGGATAGGATACGATAGATCAGACGATAGAGGATAGGATAGAGAATAGTATACGTTAGATGATAATACAGGATAGAGGATAGGATAGAGGATACGATATTATAGAGGATAGGATAGGATAGACGATTGGATAGGGGATCGGATAGGATAGCCGATAGGATAGGGTAGAGGATAGGATAGAGAATAGGATAGGATAGAGGATAGGATAGGATAGAGTATAGGATCGGATAGAGGATAGGATAGGGGATTGGATAGTATAGAGGATATGATAGGATAGAAGATAGGATGGGATAGAGGATAGGATAGGATAGAGAATAGTATAGGATAGATGATATTATAGGATAGAGGATAGGATCGGATAGAGGATAGGATAGGGGATTGGATAGGATAGAGGATAGGATAGGATTGAGGATAGGATAGGATAGTGGATAGGATAGGATAGAACAGACGATAGAGGATAGGATAGAGAATAGGATAGGTTAGATGATAGTATAGGATAGAGGATATGATAGAATAGAGGATAGGATAGGATAGAGGATAGGATAGGATAGAGGATAGGAGAGGATTGAGGATAGGATAGGATAGTGGATAGGATAGGATGGAACAGACGATAGATGATAGGATAGAGAATAGGATCGGATAGAGGATAGGATAGGATAGAGGATAGGATCGGATAGAGAATAGGATAGGGGATTGGATAGGATAGAAGATAGGATAGGATAGAGGATATGATAGGGTAGAGGATAGGATAGAGAGTAGGATTGGATAGAGGATAGGATAGGTGATTGGATAGGATAGAGGATAGGAGACGATAGAGGTTAGGATAGAGGATAGGATAGAGGATTGGATAGGATAGAGGATATTACAGTATAGATGATATAATAGGATACAGGATAGGATAGGATAGAGGATAGGAGAGGATTGAGGATAGGATAGGATAGTGGATAGGATAGTATAGAACAGACAATAGAGGATAGGATAGAGAATAGAATAGGTTAGATGATAGTATAGGATAGAGGATAGGATAAAGGATACGATATTATAGAGGATAGGATAGGATAGAGGATTGGATTGGGGATTGGATAGGATAGAAGATAGGAGACGATAGAGGATAGTATAGGATAGAGGATAAGATAGGATAGAAAATAGTATAGGATAGATGATATTATAGGATAGAGGATAGGATAGGATAGAGGATAGGAACGGATAGAGGATAGGATAGGGGATTGGATAGGAACGAGGATAGGATAGGGTAGAGGATAGTATAGAGAATAGTACAGGATAGTGGTTAGGATAGGATAGAGGATAGGATAGGGTAGAGGATAGGATAGAGCATATGATAGGATAGAGGATAGGATAGGATAGAGGATAGGATCGGAAAGAGGATAGGATAGGGGATTGGATAGGATAGAGGATATGATAGGATAGAAGATAGGATAGGATAGAGGATAGGAGCGGATTGATGATAGGACAGGATAGTGGATAGGATACGATAGAACAGACGATAGAGGATAGGATAGAGAATAGTATAGGTTAGATGATAATACAGGATAGAGGATAGGATAGAGGATACGATATTATAGAGGATAGGATAGGATAGACGATTGGATAGGGGATTGGATAGGATAGACGATAGGATAGGGTAGAGGATAGGATAGAGAATAGGATAGGATAGAGGATAGGATAGGATAGAGTATAGGATCGGATAGAGGATAGGATAGGGGATTGGATAGGATAGAGGATAGGATAGGATTGAGGATAGGATAGGATAGTGGATAGGATAGGATAGTGGATAGGATAGGATAGAACAGACGATAGAGGATAGGTTAGAGAATAGGATAGGTTAGATGATAGTATAGGATAGAGGATATGATAGGATAGAGGATAGGATAGGATAGAGGATAGGATAGGATAGAGGATAGGAACGGATAGAGGATAGGATAGGATAGAGGATAGTTTAGGATAGAGGATAGGATAGGATAGAGAATAGTATAGGATAGATGATATTATAGGATAGAGGATAGCATAGGATAGAGGATAGGAACGGATAGAGGATAGGATAGGGGATTGGATAGGATAGAGGATAGGATAGGATAGGGGATAGGATAGGGTAGAGGATAGTATAGAGAATAGTATAGGATAGTGGTTAGGATCGGATAGAGGATAGGATAGGGTAGAGGATAGGATAGAGAATAGGATAGGATAGAGGATAGGATAGGATAGAGGATAGGATCGGATAGAGGATAGGATAGGGGATTGGATAGGATAGAGGATATGATAGGATAGAAGATAGGATAGGATAGAGGATAGGAGAGGATTGAGGATAGGATAGGATAGTGGATAGGATACGATAGAACAGACGATAGAGGATAGGATAGAGAATAGGATAGGTTAGATGATAATACAGGATAGAGGATAGGATAGAGGATACGATATTATAGAGGATAGGATAGGATAGAGGATTGGATAGGGGATTGGATAAGATAGACGATAGGCGACGATAGAGGATAGTATAGGATAGAGGATAAGATAGAATAGAGAATAGTATAGGGTAGAGGATATTATAGGATAGAGGATAGGATAGGATAGCGGATAGGAACGGATAGAGGATAGGATAGTGGATAGGATAGGATAGTGGATAGGATAGGATAGGGGATAGGATAGGGTAGAGGATAGGATAGAGAATAGTATAGGATAGTGGATAGGATAGGATAGAGGATAGGATCGGATAGAGGATAGGATACGATAGAGGATAGGATAGAGGATTGGATAGGATAGAGGATTGGATAGGATAGAGGATTGGATAGGATAGAGGATTGGATAGGATAGAGGATATTATAGGATAGAGGATAGGATAGGATACAGGATAGGATAGGATAGAGGATAGGAGAGGATGGAGGATAGGATAGGATAGCTGATAGGATATGATAGAACAGACGACAGAGGATAGGATAGAGAATAGGATACAGAATAGAGGATAGGATACGATAGAGAATATTATAGGATAGAGGATAGGATAGGATAGAGGATAGTATAGGATAGAGGATAGGAAAGGATAGAGAATAGTATAGGATAGAGAATATGATAGGATAGAGGATAGGATAGGATAGAGGATAGGATAGGATAGAGGATAGGAACGGATAGAGGATAGGATAGGGAATTGGATAGGATAGAGGATAGGATAGGGTAGAGGATAGGATAGAGAATAGGACAGGATATAGGATAGGATAGGATAGAGGATAGGATCGGATAGAGGATAGGATAGGGGATTGGATAGGATAGAGGATATGGTAGGATAGAAGATAAGATAGGATAGAGGATAGGAGAGGATTGAGGATAGGATAGGATAGTGGATAGGATAGGATAGTGGATAGGATAGGATAGTGGATAGGATAGGATAGAACAGACGATAGAGGATAGGATAGAGAATAGGATCGGATAGAGGATAGGATAGGATAGAGGATAGGATCGGATAGAGAATAGGATAGGGGATTGGATAGGATAGAAGATAGGATAGGATAGAGGATATGATAGGGTAGAGGATAGGATAGAGAATAGGATAGGATAGAGGATAGGATAGGATAGAGAATAGTAGAGGATAGATGATATTATAGGAAGGAGGATAGGATAGGATACAGGATACGATCGGATAGAGGATAGGATAGGTGATTGGATAGGATAGAGGATAGGATAGGATAGGGGATAGGATCGGATAGAGGATAGGATAGGTGATTGGATAGGATAGAGGATAGGAGACGATAGAACAGACGATAGAGGATAGGATAGAGAATAGTATACGTTAGATGATAATACAGGATAGAGGATAGGATAGAGGATACGATATTATAGAGGATAGGATAGGATAGAGGATTGGATAGGGGATTGGATAGGATAGACGATAGGATAGGGTAGAGGATAGGATAGAGAATAGCATAGGATAGAGGATAGGATAGGATAGAGTATAGGATAGAGGATAGGATAGGATAGAGTATAGGATCGGATAGAGGATAGGATAGGGGATTGGATAGGATAGAGGATATGATAGGATAGAAGATAGGATAGGATAGAGGATAGGATAGGATAGAGAATAGTATAGGATAGATGATATTATAGGATAGAGGATAGGATCGGATAGAGGATAGGATAGGTGATTGGATAGGATAGAGGATAGGAGACGATATTGGATGGTATAGGATAGAGGATAAGATAGGATAGAAAATAGTATAGGATAGATGATATTATAGGATAGAGGATAGGAACGGATAGAGGATAGGATAGGGGATTGGATAGGATAGAGGATAGGATAGGATAGGGGATAGGATAGGGTAGAGGATAGTATAGAGAATAGTATAGGATAGTGGTTAGGATCGGATAGAGGATAGGATAGGGTAGAGGATAGGATAGAGAATAGGATAGGATAGAGGATAGGATATTATAGAGGATAGGATCGGATAGAGGATAGGATAAGGGATTGGATAGGATAGAGGATATGATAGGATAGAAGATAGGATAGGATAGAAGATAGGAGAGGATTGAGGATAGGATAGGATAGTGGATAGGATACGATAGAACAGACGATAGAGGATAGGATAGAGAATAGGATAGGTTAGATGATAATACAGGATAGAGGATAGGATAGAGGTTACGATATTATAGAGGATAGGATAGGATAGTTGATTGGATAGGGGATTGGATAAGATAGACGATAGGCGACGATAGAGGATAGTATAGGATAGAGGATAAGATAGAATAGAGAATAGTATAGGGTTGATGATATTATAGGATAGAGGATAGGATAGGATAGAGGATAGGAACGGATAGAGGATAGGATAGTGAATAGGATAGGATAGTGGATAGGATAGGATAGGGGATACGATAGGGTAGAGGATAGGATAGAGAATAGTATAGGATAGTGGATAGGATAGGATAGAGGATAGGATCGGATAGAGGATAGGATACGATAGAGGATAGGATAGAGGATTGGATAGGATAGAGGATTGGATAGGATAGAGGATTGGATAGGATAGAGGATTGGATAGGATAGAGGATTGGATAGGATAGAGGATATTATAGGATAGAGGATAGGATAGGATACAGGATAGGATAGGATAGAGGACAGGAGAGGATGGAGGATAGGATAGGATAGCTGATAGGATATGATAGAACAGACGACAGAGGATAGGATAGAGAATAGGATACAGAATAGAGGATAGGATACGATAGAGAATATTATAGGATAGAGGATAGGATAGGATAGAGGATAGTATAGGATAGAGGATAGGATAGGAGATTGGATAGGATAGAGGATAGGAGACGATAGAGGATAGTATAGGATAGAGCATAAGATAGTATAGAGAAAAGTATAGGATATATGAAATTATAGGATAGAGGATAGGATAGGATAAACGATAGGATCGGATAGAGGATAGGATAGGGGATTGGATAGGATAGAGGATAGTATAGGATAGAGGATAGGAAAGGATAGAGGATAGGATAGGCTAGACGATAGGATAGGATAGAGGATAGGATAGGATAGAGGATAGGATAGGATAGAGGACAGGATAGGATAGAGGATAGGATAGGGGATTGGATAGGATAGAGGATAGGATAGGATAGAGGATAGGATAGGATAGAGGATAGGATAGGACAGAGGATAGGATAGGATAGAGGATAGGATAGGATAGAGGATAGGATAGAGGATAGGATAGAGGATAGGATAGAGGATAGGATAGAGGATAGGATAGGATAGAGGATAGGATAGGATAGAGGATAGGATAGGATAGAGGATAGGATAGGATAGGTGATAGGATAGAGGATTGGATAGGATAGAGGATAGGATCGGATAGAGGATAGGATAGGATAGATGATAGGATCGTATAGAGGATAGGATAGGTGATTGGATAGGATAGATGATAAGATAGGATTGAGGATAGGATAGGATAGTGGATAGGATAGGATAGAGCAGACGATAGAAGATAGGATAGAGAATAGGATAGGATAATTGATAGTATAGGATGGAGGATAGGATAGGGTAGAGGATAGGATAGAGAATAGGATAGGATAGAGGATAGGACAGGATAGAGGATAGGATCGGATAGAGGATAGGATAGGGGATTGGATAGGATAGAGGATAGGATAGGGTAGAGGATAGTATAGGATAGAGGATAGTATAGGATATAGGATAGGATAGGGTAGAGTATAGGATACAGAATAGGATAGGATAGGATAGAGAATAGTATACGATAGATGATATTATAGGGTAGAGGATAGGATAGGATAGAGGATAGGATCGGATAGAGGATAGGATAGGGGATTGGATAGGATAGAGGATAGGATAGGATAGAGGATAGGATAGGGTAGAGGATAGGATAGAGAATAGGATAGGAAAGAGGATAGGATAGGATAGAGGATAGGATCGGATAGAGGATAGGATACGGTAGAGGATAGTATAGGATAGAGGGTAGGATAGGATAGAGAATAGTATAGGATAGAGGATAGGACAGGATAGAGGATAGGAGAGGATTGAGGATAGGATAGGATTGAGGATAGGATAGATGATATTATAGAATAGAGGTTAGGATAGGATAGAGGATAGGTTCGGATAGATGATAGGATAGGGGATTGGATAGAATAGAGGATAGAATAGGATAGAGGATAGGATAGGGTAGAGGATAGGATCGGATAGAAGATAGGATAGGGTAGAGTATAGGATACAGAATAGGATAGGATAGAGGTTAGGATGGGATAGAGGATAGGATCGGATAGAGAATAGGATAGGGTATTGGATAGAATAGAGGATAGGATAGGGTAGAGGATAGGATAGGATAGAGGATAGTATAGGATATAGGATAGGATAGGGTAGATTATAGGATACCGAATAGGATAGGATAGGATAGAGAATAGTATACGATAGATGATATTATAGGATAGAGGATAGGATATAATTGAGGATAGGTTCGGATAGAGGATAGGATAGGTGATTGGATAGAATAGAGCATCGGACAGGATAGAGGATAGGATAGAGTAGAGGATAGGATAGGATAGAGGATAGGATAGGGTAGAGTATAGGATACAGAATAGGATAGGATAGGATAGAGAATAGTATACGATAGAGGATAGGATAGAGGATAGGAAAGAAGATAGGATAGGATAGAGGATAGGAGTGGATTGAGGATAGGATAGGATAGTGGATAGGATCGGATAGAGGATAGGATACGATAGAGGATAGTATAGGATAGAGGATAGGATAGGATAGAGAATAGTATAGGATAGATGATATTATAGGAAGGAGGATAGGATAGGATACAGGATACGATTGGATAGAGGATAGGATAGGTGATTGGATAGGATAGAGGATAGGAGACGGTAGGGGATTGGATAGGATAGAGGACAGGATAGGATAGGGGATAGGATAGGGGAGAGGATAGGATAGAGAATAGTATAGGATAGTGGATAGAATAGGATAGAGGATAGGATAGGGTAGAGGATAGGATAGAGAATAGGATAGGATAGAGGATTGGATAGGATAGAGGATATTACAAGGTAGATGATAGGATAGGATACAGGATAGGATAGGATAGAGGATAGGAGAGGATTGAGGATAGGATAGGATAGTGGATAGGATAGTATAGAACAGACAATAGAGGATAGGATAGAGAATAGAATAGGTTAGATGATAGTATAGGATAGAGGATAGGATAGAGGATACGATATTATAGAGGATAGGATAGGATAGAGGATTGGATTGGGGATTGGATAGGATAGAAGATAGGAGACGATAGAGGATAGTATAGGATAGAGGATAAGATAGGATAGAGAATAGTATAGGATAGATGATATTATAGGATAGAGGATAGGATAGGATAGAGGATAGGATAGGATAGAGGATAGGATAGGATAGAGGATAGGATAGGATAGAGGATAGGAACGGATAGAGGATAGGATAGGGGATTGGATAGGATAGAGGATAGGATAGGATAGGGGATAGGATAGGGTAGAGGATAGTATAGAGAATAGTATAGGATGGTGGTTAGGACAGGATAGAGGATAGGATAGGGTAGAGGATAGGATAGAGAATAGGATAGGATAGAGGATAGGATAGGATAGAGGATAGGATCGGGAAGAGGATAGGATAGTGAATAGGATAGGATAGTGGATAGGATAGGATAGGGGATACGATAGGGTAGAGGATAGGATAGAGAATAGTATAGGATAGTGGATAGGATAGGATAGAGGATAGGATCGGATAGAGGATAGGATACGATAGAGGATAGGATAGAGGATTGGATAGGATAGAGGATTGGATAGGATAGAGGATTGGATAGGATAGAGGATTGGATAGGATAGAGGATATTATAGGATAGAGGATAGGATAGGATACAGGATAGGATAGGATAGAGGTCAGGAGAGGATGGAGGATAGGATAGGATAGCTGATAGGATATGATAGAACAGACGACAGAGGATAGGATAGAGAATAGGATACAGAATAGAGGATAGGATACGATAGAGAATATTATAGGATAGAGGATAGGATAGGATAGAGGATAGTATAGGATAGAGGATAGGATAGGAGATTGGATAGGATAGAGGATAGGAGACGATAGAGGATAGTATAGGATAGAGCATAAGATAGTATAGAGAAAAGTATAGGATATATGAAATTATAGGATAGAGGATAGGATAGGATAAACGATAGGATCGGATAGAGGATAGGATAGGGGATTGGATAGGATAGAGGATAGTATAGGATAGAGGATAGGAAAGGATAGAGAATAGTATAGGATAGATGATATTATAGGATAGAGGATAGGATAGGATAGAGGATAGGATCGGATAGAGGATAGGATCGGAGATTGGATTCGGATAGAGGATAGGATACGATAGATATAGGATAGAGGATTGTATAGGATAGAGGATTGGATAGGATAGAGGATATTATAGGATAGAGGATAGGATAGGATACAGGATAGGATAGGATAGAGGATAGGCGAGGATTGAGGATAGGATAGGATAGATGACATTATAGGATAGAGGACAGGATAGGATAGAGGATAGGATAGGATAGAGGATAGGAGAGGATTGCGGATAGGATAGGATAGTGGATAGGATAGTATAGAACAGACAATAGAGGATTAGATAGAGAATAGAAAACGTTAGATGATAGAATGGGATAGAGGATAGGATAGAGGATACGATATTATAGAGGATAGGATAGGATAGAGGATTGGATTGGGGATTGGATAGGATAGAAGATAGGAGACGATAGAGGATACTATAGGATAGAGGATAGGATAGGATAGAGAATAGTATAGGATAGATGATATTATAGGATAGAGGATAAGATAGGATAGAGAATAGTATAGGATAGTTGATATTATAGGATAGAGGATAGGATCGGGTAGAGGATACGATAGGGGATTGGATAGGATAGAGCATAGGATAGGATAGACGATAGGATAGGGTAGAGGATAGGATAGAGAATAGGATAGGATAGAGGATAGGATAGAGGATAGGATAGAGGATTGGATAGGATAGAGGATATGATAGGATAGAAGATAGGATAGGATAGAGGATAGGAGAGGATTGAGGATAGGATATGATAGTGGATAGGATCGGATAGAGGATAGGATACGATAGAGTATAGTATTGGATAGAGAATAGGATAGGATAGAGGATAGGATAGGATAGAGGATTGGATCGGATAGAGGATATTATAGGGGATTGGATAGGATTGAGGATAGGATAGGCTAGTGGATAGGATAGGATAGAGCATAGGATAGGATAGAGGATAGGATAGGATAGAGGATAGGATAGGATAGAGGATAGGATAGGATAGAGGATAGGATAGGATAGAGGATAGGATAGGATAGAGGATAGGATAGGATAGAGGATAGGATAGGATAGAGGATAGGATAGGGGATTGGATAGGATAGAGGATAAGATAGGATAGAGGATAGGATAGGATAGAGGATAGGATAGGATAGAGGATAGGGTAGGATAGAGGATAGGATAGGATAGAGGATAGGATAGGATAGAGGATAGGATAGGCTAGACGATAGGATAGGATAGAGGATAGGATAGGATAGAGGATAGGATAGGATAGAGGACAGGATAGGATAGAGGATAGGATAGGGGATTGGATAGGATAGAGGATAGGATAGGATAGAGGATAGAATAGGATAGAGGATAGGATAGGATAGGATAGAGGATAGGATAGGATAGGGGATAGGATAGGATAGAGGATAGGATAGGATAGAGGATAGGATAGGATAGAGGATAGGGTAGGATAGAGGATAGGATAGGATAGAGGATAGGATAGGATAGAGGATAGGATAGGCTAGACGATAGGATAGGATAGAGGATAGGATAGGATAGAGGATAGGATAGGATAGAGGACAGGATAGGATAGAGGATAGGATAGGGGATTGGATAGGATAGAGGATAGGATAGGATAGAGGATAGGATAGGATAGAGGATAGGATAGGACAGAGGATAGGATAGGATAGAGGATAGGATAGGATAGAGGATAGGATAGAGGATAGGATAGAGGATAGGATAGAGGATAGGATAGGATAGAGGATAGGATAGGATAGAGGATAGGATAGGATAGGGGATAGGATAGAGGATTGGATAGGATAGAGGATAGGATCGGATAGAGGATAGGGTAGGATAGATGATAGGATCGTATAGAGGATAGGATAGGTGATTGGATAGGATAGATGATAAGATAGGATTGAGGATAGGATAGGATAGTGGATAGGATAGGATAGAGCAGACGATAGAGGATAGGATAGAGAATAGGATAGGATAATTGATAGTATAGGATGGAGGATAGGATAGGGTAGAGGATAGGATAGAGAATAGGATAGGATAGAGGATAGGACAGGATAGAGGATAAGATCGGATAGAGGATAGGATAGGGGATTGGATAGGATAGAGGATAGGATAGGGTAGAGGATAGGATAGGATAGAGGATAGTATAGGATATAGGATAGGATAGGGTAGAGTATAGGATACAGAATAGGATAGGATAGGATAGAGAATAGTATACGATAGATGATATTATAGGGTAGAGGATAGGATAGGATAGAGGATAGGATCGGATAGAGGATAGGATAGGGGATTGGATAGGATAGAGGATAGGATAGGATAGAGGATAGGATAGGGTAGAGGATAGGATAGAGAATAGGATAGGAAAGAGGATAGGATAGGATAGAGGATAGGATCGGATAGAGGATAGGATACGGTAGAGGATAGTATAGGATAGAGGGTAGGATAGGATAGAGAATAGTATAGGATAGAGGATAGGACAGGATAGAGGATAGGAGAGGATTGAGGATAGGATAGGATTGAGGATAGGATAGATGATATTATAGAATAGAGGTTAGGATAGGATAGAGGATAGGTTCGGATATATGATAGGATAGGGGATTGGATAGAATAGAGGATAGAATAGGATAGAGGATAGGATAGGGTAGAGGATAGTATAGGATATAGGATAGGATAGGGTAGATTATAGGATACCGAATAGGATAGGATAGGATAGAGAATAGTATACGATAGATGATATTATAGGATAGAGGATAGGATATAATAGAGGATACGTTCGGATAGAGGATAGGATAGGTGATTGGATAGAATAGAGCATCGGACAGGATAGAGGATAGGATAGAGTAGAGGATAGGATAGGATAGAGGATAGGACAGGGTAGAGTATAGGATACAGAATAGGATAGGATAGGATAGAGAATAGTATACGATAGAGGATAGGATAGAGGATAGGAAAGAAGATAGGATAGGATAGAGGATAGGAGTGGATTGAGGATAGGATAGGATAGTGGATAGGATCGGATAGAGGATAGGATACGATAGAGGATAGTATAGGATAGAGGATAGGATAGGATAGAGAATAGTATAGGATAGATGATATTATACGATAGAGGATATGATAGGATAGAGGATCGGTTCGGATAGAGGATAGGATAGGGGATTTAATACAATAGAGGATCGGATAGGATAGAGGATAGGATAGGGTAGAGGATAGGATAGGATAGAGGATAGGATAGGATAGAGGATAGGATAGGGTAGAGTATAGGATACAGAATAGGATAGGATAGAGGATAGGATAGGATAGAGGATAGGATCGGATAGAGGATAGGATAGGATAGAGAATAGGATACGATAGATGATAGTATGGGATGGAGGATAGGATAGGGTAGAGGATAGGATAGAGAATAGGATAGGATAGAGGATAGGATAGGATAGAGGATAGGATCGGATAGAGGATAGGATAGGGGATTGGATAGGATAGTGGATACGATAGGATAGAGGATAGGATAGGGTAGAGGATAGGATAGAGAATAGGATAGGATAGAGGATAAGATAGGATAGAGGATATGATAGGATAGAGGATAGGATAGGGTAGAGTATAGGATACAGCATAGGATAGGATAGAGGATAGGATATGATAGAGCATAGGATCGGATAGAGGATAGGCTAGGGGATTGGGTAGTATAGAGGAGAGGATAGGATAGAGGATAGGATAGGATAGGATAGAGGATAGGATAGAGAATAGTATAGGATAGAGGATAGAACAGTATAGAGGATAGGATAGGGGATTGGATAGGATACAGGACATGATACGATCAAAGATAGGATTGGATAGAGGATAGGAGAGGATTGAGGATAGGATAGGGTAGTAGATAGGATAGGATAGAACAGACGATAGCGGATAGGATAGAGAATAGGATAGATGATAGTATAGGATAGAGGATTGGATAGGATAGAGGATAGGGTCGGATAGAGGATAGGATAGGGGATTGACTAGTATAGAGGATAGGATAGGATTGAGGATAGGATAGGATAGTGGATAGGATAGGGTAGAGGATAGGATAGAGAATAGGATAGGATAGAGGATAGGACAGGATAGAGGATAGGATCGGATAGAGGACAGGATAGGGTAGAGGATAGGATAGAGAATAGGATAGGATAGAGGATAGGACAGGATAGAGGATAGGATCGGATAGAGGACAGGATAGGGGATTGGATAGGATAGAGGATAGGATAGGATAGAGGATAGGATAGGATAGAGGATAGGATAGGGTAGAGGATAGGATAGAGAATAGGATAGGAAAGAGGATAGGATAGGATAGAGGATAGGAACGGATAGAGGATAGGATAGGGGATTGGATAGGAAAGAGGATAGGATAGGATAGAGGATAGGATAGGGTAGTCGATAGGATAGGATAGAGGATAGAATAGGATAGAGGATAGGATAGGGTAGATTATAGGATACAGAATAGGATAGGTTAGAGGATAGGATAGGATAGAGGATAGGATCGGATAGAGGATAGGGTAGGATAGATGATATTATAGGATAGAGGATAGGATATAATAGAGGATAGGTTCGGATAGAGGATAGGATAGGTGATTGGATAGAATAGAGGATCGGATAGGATAGAGTAGAGGATAGGATAGGATAGTGGATAGGATAGGATAGAGCAGACGATAGAGGATAGGATAGAGTATAGGATAGGATAGAGGATAGGATAGGATAGAGGGTAGGATCGGATAGAGAATAGTATAGGATAGATGCTATTATAGGATAGAAGATATTATGGGATAGAGGATGGGATAGGATACAGGATAGGATAGGATAGAGGATAGGAGAGGATTGAGGATAGGATAGGATTGAGGATAGGATAGATGATATTATAGGATAGAGGTTAGGATAGGATAGAGGATAGGTTCGGATAGATGATAGGATAGGGGATTGGATAGAATAGAGGATAGGATAGGATAGAGGATAGGATAGGATAGAGGATAGGATAGGGTAGAGTATAGGATACAGAATAGGATAGGATAGAGGATAGGATAGGATAGAGGATAGGATAGGATAGAGGAGAGGATAGGATAGAGGATAGGATAGGATAGAGGATAGGATAGGATAGAGGATAGGATAGGATAGAGGATAGGATAGGATAGAGGATAGGATAGGGGATTGGATAGGATAGAGGATAAGATAGGATAGAGGATAGGATAGGGTAGAGGATAGGATAGAGTATAGGATAGGATAGAGGATAGGATAGAGGATTGGATAGGATAGAGGATAGGATAGAGGATTGGATAGGATAGAGGATATTATAGGATAGAGGATAGGGTAGGATAGAGGATACGATAGTATAGAGGACAGGATAGGATAGAGGATACGAAATTATAGAGGCTAGGATAGGTGATTGGATAGGATAGAGGAAAAGATAGGATAGAGGATAGAATAGGATAGAGGATAGGATAGGATAGGATAGAGGATAGGATAGGGGATAGGATAGGATAGAGGATAGGACAGGATAGAGGATAGGATAGGATAGAGGATAGGGTAGGATAGAGGATAGGATAGGATAGAGGATAGGATTGGATAGAGGATAGGATAGGATAGAGGATAGGATAGGATAGGGGATAGGATAGAGGATTGGATAGGATAGAGGATATTATAGGATAGAGGATAGGATAGGATAGAGGATACGATATTATAGAGGATAGGATAGGATAGGGGATAGGATATTGTAGAGTATAGGATACAGAATAGGATAGGATAGAGGATAGGATAGGATAGAGGATAGGATAGAATAGAGGATAGGATAGGATTGAGGATAGGATATAATAGGATAGAGCAGACGATAGAGGATAGAATCGAGAATAGGATACGATAGATGATAGTATAGTATGGAGGATACGATAGGGTAGAGGATAGGATAGAGAATAGGATAGGATAGAGGATAGGACAGGATAGAGAATAGGATCGGATAGAGGATAGGATAGGGGATTGGATAGGATAGAGGATACGATAGGATAGAGGATAGGATAGGATAGAGGATAGTATAGGATAGGGGACAGGATATGATAGAGAATATTATAGGATAGATGATATTATAGGATAGAGGATAATATAGGGTAGAGGATAGGATAGAGAATAGGATAGGATAGAGGATTGGATAGGATATAGGATATTATAGGATAGAGGATAGGATAGGATAGAGAATAGGATAGGGGATTGGATAGGATAGAAGATAGGATAGGATAGAGGATATGATAGGGTAGAGGATAGGATAGAGAGTAGGATTGGATAGAGGATAGGATAGGTGATTGGATAGGATAGAGGATAGGAGACGATAGAGGATAGGATAGAGGATAGGATAGAGGATTGGATAGGATAGAGGATTGGATAGGATAGAGGATATTACAGTATAGATGATATAATAGGATACAGGATAGGATAGGATAGAGGATAGGAGAGGATTGAGGATAGGATAGGATAGTGGATAGGTTAGTATAGAACAGACAATAGAGGATAGGATAGAGAATAGAATAGGTTAGATGATTGTATAGGATAGAGGATAGGATAGAGGATACGATATTATAGAGGATAGGATAGGATAGAGGATTGGATTGGGGATTGGATAGGATAGAAGATAGGAGACGATAGAGGATAGTATAGGATAGAGGATAAGATAGGATAGAGAATAGTATAGGATAGATGATATTATAGGATAGAGAATAGTATAGGATATATGATATTATAGTATAGAGGATAGGATAGGATAGAGGATAGGATCGGATAGAGGATAGGATAGGTGATTGGATAGGATAGAGGATAGGAGACGATAGAGGATGGTATAGGATAGAGGATAAGATAGGATAGAAAATAGTATAGGATAGATGATATTATAGGATAGAGGATAGGATACGATAGAGGATAGGAACGGATAGAGGATAGGATAGGGGATTGGATAGGAACGAGGATAGGATAGGGTAGAGGATAGTATAGAGAATAGTACAGGATAGTGGTTAGGATAGGATAGAGGATAGGATAGGGTAGATGATAGGATAGAGGATATGATAGGATAGAGGATAGGATAGGATAGAGGATAGGATCGGAAAGAGGATAGGATAGGGGATTGGATAGGATAGAGGATATGATAGGATAGAAGATAGGATAGAATAGAGGATAGGAGAGGATTGATGATAGGACAGGATAGTGGATAGGATACGATAGAACAGACGATAGAGGATAGGATAGAGAATAGTATACGTTAGATGATAATACAGGATAGAGGATAGGGTAGAGGATACGATATTATAGAGGATAGGATAGGATAGACGATTGGATAGGGGATTGGATAGGATAGACGATAGGATAGGGTAGAGGATAGGATAGAGAATAGGATAGGATAGAGGATAGGATAGGATAGAGTATAGGATCGGATAGAGGATAGGATAGGGGATTGGATAGGATAGAGGATATGATAGGATAGAAGATAGGATGGGATAGAGGATAGGATAGGATAGAGAATAGTATAGGATAGATGATATTATAGGATAGAGGATAGGATCGGATAGAGGATAGGATAGGATTGAGGATAGGATAGGATAGTGGATAGGATAGGATAGAACAGACGATAGAGGATACGATAGAGAATAGGATAGGTTAGATGATACTATAGGATAGAGGATATGATAGGATAGAGGATAGGATAGGATAGAGGATAGGATAGGATAGAGGATAGGAACGGATAGAGGATAGGATAGGATAGAGGATAGTTTAGGATAGAGGATAGGATAGGATAGAGAATAGTATAGGATAGATGATATTATAGGATAGAGGATAGGATAGGATAGACGATAGGAACGGATAGAGGATAGGATAGGGGATTGGATAGGATAGAGGATAGGATAGGATAGGGGATAGGATAGGGTAGAGGATAGTATAGAGAATAGTATAGGATAGTGGTTAGGATCGGATAGAGGATAGGATAGGGTACAGGATAGGATAGAGAATAGGATAGGGTAGAGGATAGGATCGGATAGAGGATAGGATAGGTGATTGGATAGGATAGAGGATAGGATCGGATAGAGGATAGGATAGGGGATTGGATAGGATAGAGGATAGGATAGGCTAGAGGATAGGATAGGGAAGAGGATAGGATCGGATAGAGGATAGGATAGGGGATTGGGTAGTATAGAGGATAGGATAGGATAGAGGATAGGATAGGGTAGAGGATAGAACAGGATAGAGAATCGTATAGGATAGAGGATGGATAGGATAGAGGATAGGATCGGATAGAGGATAGGATAGGGGATTTGATAGGATAGAGGATAGGATAGGATAGAGGATATGATACGGTAGAGGATAGGATAGAGAATAGGATAGGATAGAGGATGGGATAGGATAGATAATAGTATAGGATAGATGATATTATAGGATAGAGGATAGGATAGGATAGAGGATAGGATCGGATAGAGGATAGGATAGGATAGAGGATATTATAGGATAGAGGATAGGATAGGATAGAGGATAGGATAGGATAGAGGGTAGGATAGGATAGAGGATAGGATCGGATAGAGGATAGGATAGGATTGAGGATAGGATAGGATAGTGGATAGTATAGGATAGAGGATAGGATAGGATAGAGAATAGTATAGGATAGATGATATTATAGGATAGAGGATAGGATAGGATAGAGGATAGGATCGGATAGAGGATAGGATAGGGTAGAGGATAGGATAGAGAATAGGATAGGATAGTAGATAGGATAGGATAGAACAGACGATAGAGGATAGGATAGAGAATAGGATAGGTTAGATGATAGTATAGTATAGAGGATAGGATAGGATAGAGGATAGGATAGGATAGAGGATAGGATAGGATAGAGGATAGGATAGGATAGAGGATAGTATAGGATAGAGGATAGGATAGGATAGAGAATAGTATAGGATAGATGATATTATAGGATAGAGGATGGGATAGGATAGAGGATAGGATCGGATAGAGGATATGATAGGTGATTGGATAGGATAGAGGATAGGAGACGATAGAGGATGGTATAGTATAGATAGGATAGTATAGAACAGACAATAGAGGATAGGATAGAGAATAGAATAGGTTAGATGATAGTATAGGATAGAGGATAGGATAGAGGATACGATATTATACAGGATAGGATAGGATAGAGGATTGGATTGGGGATTGGATAGGATAGAAGATAGGAGACGATAGAGGATAGTATAGGATAGAGGATAAGATAGGATAGAGAATAGTATAGGATAGATGATATTATAGGATAGAGGATAGGTAGGATAGAGGATAGGATAGGATAGAGGATAGGATAGGATAGAGGATAGGAACGGATAGAGGATAGGATAGGGGATTGGATAGGATAGAGGATAGGATAGGATAGGGGATAGGATAGTATAGAGAATAGTATAGGATAGTGGTTAGGACAGGATAGAGGATAGGATAGGGTAGAGGATAGGATAGAGAATAGGATAGGATAGAGGATAGGATAGGATAGAGGATAGGATCGGAAAGAGGATAGGATAGGGGATTGGATAGGATAGAACAGACGATAGATGATAGGATAGAGAATAGGATAGGCTAGATGATAGTATAGGATAGAGGATAGGATAGGATAGAGGATAGGATAGGATAGGATAGAGGATAGGATAGGATAGAGGATAGGATAGGATAGAGGATAGTATAGGATAGAGGATAGTATTAGATAGGGGATAAGATAGGATAGAGAATAGTATAGGATAGATGATATTATAGGATAGAGGATAGGATAGGATAGAGGATAGTTCGTATAGAGGATATGATAGGGGATTTGATAGGATAGAGGATAGGATAGGATAGAGGATATGATAGGGTAGAGGATAGGATAGAGAATAGGATAGGATAGAGGATGGGATAGGATAGCGGATAGGATAAAATGGAGTATAGGATAGGATTGAGGATAGGATATGGTTGAGGATAGGTTAGGATAGAGGATAGGATAGAGGATAGGATAGAGGATAGGATAGAGGATAGGATAGAGGGTAGGATAGGATAGAGGATAGGATAGGATAGAGGATAGGATAGGATAGAGGATAGGATAGGATAGAGGATAGTATAGGATAGAGGATAGGATAGGATAGAGAATAGTATAGGATAGATGATATTATAGGATAGAGGATAGGATCGGATAGAGGATAGGATAGGTGATTGGATAGGATAGAGGATAGGAGACGATAGAGGATGGTATAGGATAGAGGATAAGATAGGATAGAAAATAGTATAGGATAGATGATATTATAGGATAGAGGATAGGATAGGATAGAGGATAGGAACGGATAGAGGATAGGATAGGGGATTGGATAGGATAGAGGATAGGATAGGATAGTGGATAGGATACGATAGAACAGACGATAGAGGATAGGATAGAGAATAGTATAGGTTAGATGATAATACAGGATGGAGGATAGGATAGACAATACGATATTATAGAGGATAGGATAGGATAGAGGATTGGATAGGGGATTGGATAGGATAGACGATAGGCGACGATAGAGGATAGTATAGGATAGAGGATAAGATAGAATAGAGAATAGTATACGGTAGAGGATATTATAGGATAGAGGATAGGATAGGATAGAGGATAGGAACGGATAGAGGATAGGATAGGGAATTGGATAGGATAGAGGATTGGATAGGATAGTGGATAGGATACGATAGAACAGACGATAGAGGATAGGATAGAGAATAGTATAGGTTAGATGATAATACAGGATAGAGGATAGGATAGAAGATACGATATTATAGAGGATAGGATAGGATAGAGGATTGGATAGGGGATTGGATAGGATAGACGATAGGCGACGATAGAGGATAGTATAGGATAGAGGATAAGATAGAATAGAGAATAGTATACGGTAGAGGATAGGATAGGATAGAGGATAGGAACGGATAGAGGATAGGATAGGGAATTGGATAGGATAGAGGATATGATAGGGTAGAGCATAGGATAGAGAATAGGATAGGATAGAGGATAGGATAGGATAGAGAATAGTATAGGATAGATGATATTATAGGATGGAGGAATGGATAGGATACAGGATACGATCGGATAGAGGATAAGATAGGATAGAGAATAGTATAGGATAGATGATATTATAGGATAGAGGATAGGATAGGATAGAGGATAGGATAGGATAGAGGATAGGATAGGATAGAGGATAGGATAGGATAGAGGATAGGTACGGATAGAGGATAGGATAGGGGATTGGATAGGATAGAGGATAGGATAGGATAGGGGATAGGATAGGGTAGAGGATAGTATAGAGAATAGTATAGGATAGTGGTTAGGACAGGATAGAGGATAGGATAGGGTAGAGGATAGGATAGAGAATAGGATAGGATAGAGAATAGTATAGGATATATGATATTATAGGATAGAGGATAGGATAGGATAGAGGATAGGATCGGATAGAGGATAGGATAGGTGATTGGATAGGATAGAGGATAGGATAGGATAGAGGATAGGATCGGATAGAGGATAGGATAGGGTAGAGGATAGGCTAGGATAGAGGATAGGATAGGGTAGAGGATAGGATAGGATAGAGGATAGGATAGCGTAGAGTATAGGATACAGAATAGGATAGGATAGAGGATAGGATAGGATAGAGGATAGGATCGGATAGAGGATAGAATAGGATAGAGGATACGATAGAGGATACGATATTATAGAGGATAGTATTGGATAGAGGATAAGATAGGATAGAGAACAGTATAGGATAGATGATATTATAGGATAGAGGATAGGATAGGATAGAGGATAGGATAGAGGATAGGATAGAGGATAGGATAGGATAAAGGATAGGATAGGATAGAGGATAGGATAGGATAGAGGATAGGATAGGATAGAGGATACGATCGGATAGGAGGACAGGATACGATAGAGGATAGGATAGGATAGAGGATAGGTTCGGATAGAGGATAGGATAGGGGATTGGATAGAATAGAGGATCGAATAGGATACAGGATAGGATAGGGTAAAGGATAGGATAGGGTAGAGGATAGGATAGGGTAGACGATAGGATAGGATAGAGGATAGGATAGGATAGAGGATAGGATAGGGTAGAGGATAGGATAGAGAATAGGATAGGATATAGGATAGGATAGGCTAGAGGATACGATCGGATAGAGGATAGGATACGATAAAGGATAGGATCGTATAGAGGAGAGGATAGGTGATTGGATAGGATAGAGGATAGGATAGGATTGAGGATAGGATAGTATAGTGGATAGGATAGGATAGAGGATAGGATAGGATAGAGGGTAGGATAGGATAGAGGATAGGATCGGATAGAGGATATGATAGGATTGAGGATAGGATAGGATAGTGGATAGTATAGGATAGAGGATAGGATAGGATAGAGAATAGTATAGGATAGATGATATTATAGGATAGAGGATAGGATAGGATAGAGGATAGGATCGGATAGAGGATAGGATAGGGTAGAGGATAGGATAGAGAATAGGATAGGATAGTAGATAGGATAGGATAGAACAGACGATAGAGGATAGGATAGAGAATAGGATAGGTTAGATGATAGTATAGGATAGAGGATAGGATAGGATAGATGATAGGATAGGATAGAGGATAGGATAGGATAGAGGATAGGATAGGTTAGATGATAGTATAGGATAGAGGATAGGATCTCATAGAGGATAGGGTAGAGGATAGGATAGAGGATTGGATAGGATAGAGGAAACTATAGGATAGAGGATAGGATAGGATAGAGGATAGGATCGGATAGAGGATAGGATAGGGGATTGGGTAGTATAGAGGATAGGATAGGATAGAGGATAGGATAGGGTAGAGGATAGAACAGGATAGAGAATCGTATAGGATAGAGGATGGGATAGGATAGAGGATAGGATCGGATAGAGGATAGGATAGTGGATTGGATAGGATAGAGGATATTATAGGATAGAGGATAGGATAGGATAGAGGATAGGATATTATAGAGGATAGGATAGGATAGAGGATAGGATAGGATAGCGGATAGGATAAAATGGAGTATAGGATAGGATTGAGGATAGGATATGGTTGAGGATAGGATAGGATAGAGGATAGGATAGAGGATAGGATAGAGGATAGGATAGAGGATTGGATAGGATAGAGGATATTATAGGATAGAGGATAGGATAGGATAGAGGATAGGATAGGATAGAGGGTAGGATAGGATAGAGGATAGGATCGGATAGAGGATAGGATAGGATTGAGGATAGGATAGGATAGTGGATGGTATAGGATAGAGGATAGGATAGGATAGAGAATAGTATAGGATAGATGATATTATAGGATAGAGGATAGGATAGGATAGAGGATAGGTTCGGATAGAGGATAGGATAGGGGATTTGATAGGATAGAGGATAGGATAGGATAGAGGATATGATAGGGTAGAGGATAGGATAGAGAATAGGATAGGATAGAGGATAGGATAGGATAGAGAATAGTATAGGATAGATGATATTATAGGATAGAGGATAGGATAGGGTAGAGGATAGGATCGGATAGAGGATAGGATAGGTGATTGGATAGGATAGAGGATAGGATCGGATAGAGGATAGGATAGGGGATTGGATAGGATAGAGGATAGGATAGGCTAGAGGATAGGATAGGGAAGAGGATAGGATCGGATAGAGGATAGGATAGGGGATTGGGTAGTATAGAGGATAGGATAGGATAGAGGATAGGATAGGGTAGAGGATAGAACAGGATAGAGAATCGTATAGGATAGAGGATGGATAGGATAGAGGATAGGATCGGATAGAGGATAGGATAGGGGATTTGATAGGATAGAGGATAGGATAGGATAGAGGATATGATACGGTAGAGGATAGGATAGAGAATAGGATAGGATAGAGGATGGGATAGGATAGATAATAGGATAGGATAGATGATATTATAGGATAGAGGATAGGATAGGATAGAGGATAGGATCGGATAGAGGATAGGATAGGATAGAGGATATTATAGGATAGAGGATAGGATAGGATAGAGGATAGGATAGGATAGAGGGTAGGATAGGATAGAGGATAGGATCGGATAGAGGATAGGATAGGATTGAGGATAGGATAGGATAGTGGATAGTATAGGATAGAGGATAGGATAGGATAGAGAATAGTATAGGATAGATGATATTATAGGATAGAGGATAGGATAGGATAGAGGATAGGATCGGATAGAGGATAGGATAGGGTAGAGGATAGGATAGAGAATAGGATAGGATAGTAGATAGGATAGGATAGAACAGACGATAGAGGATAGGATAGAGAATAGGATAGGTTAGATGATAGTATAGTATAGAGGATAGGATAGGATAGAGGATAGGATAGGATAGAGGATAGGATAGGATAGAGGATAGGATAGGATAGAGGATAGTATAGGATAGAGGATAGGATAGGATAGAGAATAGTATAGGATAGATGATATTATAGGATAGAGGATGGGATAGGATAGAGGATAGGATCGGATAGAGGATATGATAGGTGATTGGATAGGATAGAGGATAGGAGACGATAGAGGATGGTATAGTATAGATAGGATAGTATAGAACAGACAATAGAGGATAGGATAGAGAATAGAATAGGTTAGATGATAGTATAGGATAGAGGATAGGATAGAGGATACGATATTATACAGGATAGGATAGGATAGAGGATTGGATTGGGGATTGGATAGGATAGAAGATAGGAGACGATAGAGGATAGTATAGGATAGAGGATAAGATAGGATAGAGAATAGTATAGGATAGATGATATTATAGGATAGAGGATAGGTAGGATAGAGGATAGGATAGGATAGAGGATAGGATAGGATAGAGGATAGGAACGGATAGAGGATAGGATAGGGGATTGGATAGGATAGAGGATAGGATAGGATAGGGGATAGGATAGTATAGAGAATAGTATAGGATAGTGGTTAGGACAGGATAGAGGATAGGATAGGGTAGAGGATAGGATAGAGAATAGGATAGGATAGAGGATAGGATAGGATAGAGGATAGGATCGGAAAGAGGATAGGATAGGGGATTGGATAGGATAGAACAGACGATAGATGATAGGATAGAGAATAGAATAGGTTAGATGATAGTATAGGGTAGAGGATAGGATAGAGGATACGATATTATAGAGGATAGGATAGGATAGAGGATTGGATTGGGGATTGGATAGGATAGAAGATAGGAGACGATAGAGGATAGCATAGGATAGGGGATAAGATAGGATAGAGAATAGTATAGGATAGATGATATTATAGGATAGAGGATAGGATAGGATAGAGGATAGGTTCGGATAGAGGATAGGATAGGGGATTTGATAGGATAGAGGATAGGATAGGATAGAGGATATGATAGGGTAGAGGATAGGATAGAGAATAGGATAGGATAGAGGATAGGATAGGATAGAGAATAGTATAGGATAGATGATATTATAGGATAGAGGATAGGATAGGGTAGAGGATAGGATCGGATAGAGGATAGGATAGGTGATTGGATAGGATAGAGGATAGGATCGGATAGAGGATAGGATAGGGGATTGGATAGGATAGAGGATAGGATAGGCTAGAGGATAGGATAGGGAAGAGGATAGGATCGGATAGAGGATAGGATAGGGGATTGGGTAGTATAGAGGATAGGATAGGATAGAGGATAGGATAGGGTAGAGGATAGAACAGGATAGAGAATCGTATAGGATAGAGGATGGATAGGATAGAGGATAGGATCGGATAGAGGATAGGATAGGGGATTTGATAGGATAGAGGATAGCATAGGATAGAGGATATTATACGGTAGAGGATAGGATAGAGAATAGGATAGGATAGAGGATGGGATAGGATAGATAATAGGATAGGATAGATGATATTATAGGATAGAGGATAGGATAGGATAGAGGATAGGATCGGATAGAGGATAGGATAGGATAGAGGATATTATAGGATAGAGGATAGGATAGGATAGAGGATAGGATAGGATAGAGGGTAGGATAGGATAGAGGATAGGATCGGATAGAGGATAGGATAGGATTGAGGATAGGATAGGATAGTGGATAGTATAGGATAGAGGATAGGATAGGATAGAGAATAGTATAGGATGGATGATATTATAGGATAGAGGATAGGATAGGATAGAGGATAGGATCGGATAGAGGATAGGATAGGGTAGAGGATAGGATAGGATAGAGGATAGGATAGGATAGAGGATAGTATAGGATAGAGGATAGGATAGGATAGAGAATAGTATAGGATAGATGATATTATAGGATAGAGGATGGGATAGGATAGAGGATAGGATCGGATAGAGGATATGATAGGTGATTGGATAGGATAGAGGATAGGAGACGATAGAGGATGGTATAGTATAGATAGGATAGTATAGAACAGACAATAGAGGATAGGATAGAGAATAGAATAGGTTAGATGATAGTATAGGATAGAGGATAGGATAGAGGATACGATATTATACAGGATAGGATAGGATAGAGGATTGGATTGGGGATTGGATAGGATAGAAGATAGGAGACGATAGAGGATAGTATAGGATAGAGGATAAGATAGGACAGAGAATAGTATAGGATAGATGATATTATAGGATAGAGGATAGGTAGGATAGAGGATAGGGTAGGATAGAGGATAGGATAGGATAGAGGATAGGAACGGATAGAGGATAGGATAGGGGATTGGATAGGATAGAGGATAGCATAGGATAGGGGATAGGATAGTATAGAGAATAGTATAGGATAGTGGTTAGGACAGGATAGAGGATAGGATAGGGTAGAGGATAGGATAGAGAATAGGATAGGATAGAGGATAGGATAGGATAGAGGATAGGATCGGAAAGAGGATAGGATAGGGGATTGGATAGGATAGAACAGACGATAGATGATAGGATAGAGAATAGGGTAGGCTAGATGATAGTATAGGATAGAGGATAGGATAGGATAGAGGATAGGATAGGATAGGATAGAGGATAGGATAGGATAGAGGATAGGATAGGATAGAGGATAGTATAGGATAGAGGATAGTATTAGATAGGGGATAAGATAGGATAGAGAATAGTATAGGATAGATGATATTATAGGATAGAGGATAGGATAGGATAGAGGATAGTTCGTATAGAGGATATGATAGGGGATTTGATAGGATAGAGGATAGGATAGGATAGAGGATATGATAGGGTAGAGGATAGGATAGAGAATAGGATAGGATAGAGGATGGGATAGGATAGCGGATAGGATAAAATGGAGTATAGGATAGGATTGAGGATAGGATATGGATGAGGATAGGATAGGATAGAGGATAGGATAGAGGATAGGATAGAGGATAGGATAGAGGATAGGATAGGATAGAGGATAGGATAGGATAGAGGATAGGATAGGATAGAGGATAGTATAGGATAGAGGATAGGATAGGATAGAGAATAGTATAGGATAGATGATATTATAGGATAGAGGATAGGATCGGATAGAGGATAGGATAGGTGATTGGATAGGATAGAGGATAGGAGACGATAGAGGATGGTATAGGATAGAGGATAAGATAGGATAGAAAATAGTATAGGATAGATGATATTATAGGATAGAGGATAGGATAGGATAGAGGATAGGAACGGATAGAGGATAGGATAGGGGATTGGATAGGATAGAGGATAGGATAGGATAGTGGATAGGATACGATAGAACAGACGATAGAGGATAGGATAGAGAATAGTATAGGTTAGATGATAATACAGGATAGAGAATAGGATAGACAATACGATATTATAGAGGATAGGATAGGATAGAGGATTGGATAGGGGATTGGATAGGATAGACGATAGGCGACGATAGAGGATAGTATAGGATAGAGGATAAGATAGAATAGAGAATAGTATACGGTAGAGGTTATTATAGGATAGAGGATAGGATAGGATAGAGGATAGGAACGGATAGAGGATAGGATAGGGAATTGGATAGGATAGAGGATTGGATAGGATAGTGGATAGGATACGATAGAACAGACGATAGAGGATAGGATAGAGAATAGTATAGGTTAGATGATAATACAGGATAGAGGATAGGATAGAAGATACGATATTATAGAGGATAGGATAGGATAGAGGATTGGATAGGGGATTGGATAGGATAGACGATAGGCGACGATAGAGGATAGTATAGGATAGAGGATAAGATAGAATAGAGAATAGTATACGGTAGAGGATAGGATAGGATAGAGGATAGGAACGGATAGAGGATAGGATAGGGAATTGGATAGGATAGAGGATATGATAGGGTAGAGCATAGGATAGAGAATAGGATAGGATAGAGGATAGGATAGAGAATAGGATAGGATAGAGAATAGTATAGGATATATGATATTATAGGATAGAGGATAGGATAGGATAGAGGATAGGATCGGATAGAGGATAGGATAGGTGATTGGATAGGATAGAGGATAGGATAGGATAGAGGATAGGATCGGATAGAGGATAGGATAGGGTAGAGGATAGGCTAGGATAGAGGATAGGATAGGGTAGAGGATAGGATAGGATAGAGGATAGGATAGCGTAGAGTATAGGATACAGAATAGGATAGGATAGAGGATAGGATAGGATAGAGGATAGGATCGGATAGAGGATAGAATAGGATAGAGGATACGATAGAGGATACGATATTATAGAGGATAGTATTGGATAGAGGATAAGATAGGATAGAGAACAGTATAGGATAGATGATATTATAGGATAGAGGATAGGATAGGATAGAGGATAGGATAGAGGATAGGATAGAGGATAGGATAGGATAGAGGATAGGATAGGATAGAGGATAGGATAGGATAGAGGATAGGATAGGATAGAGGATAGGATAGGATAGAGGATAGGATAGGATAGAGGATAGGATAGGATAGAGGATACGATCGGATAGGAGGACAGGATACGATAGAGGATAGGATAGGATAGAGGATAGGTTCGGATAGAGGATAGGATAGGGGATTGGATAGAATAGAGGATCGAATAGGATACAGGATAGGATAGGGTAAAGGATAGGATAGGGTAGAGGATAGGATAGGGTAGACGATAGGATAGGATAGAGGATAGGATAGGATAGAGGATAGGATAGGGTAGAGGATAGGATAGAGAATAGGATAGGATATAGGATAGGATAGGCTAGAGGATACGATCGGATAGAGGATAGGATACGATAGAGGATAGGATCGTATAGAGGAGAGGATAGGTGATTGGATAGGATAGAGGATAGGATAGGATTGAGGATAGGATAGTATAGTGGATAGGATAGGATAGAGCAGACGATAGAGGATAGGATAGAGAATAGGATAGGATAGAGGATAGGATAGGATAGAGCAGACAATAGAGGATAGGATAGAGAATAGGATAGGATAGAGTAGAGGATAGGATAGAGAATAGGATAGGATAGGGTAGAGGATAGGATAGAGAATAGGATAGGATAAAGGATAGGATAGGATAGAGGATAGGATCGGATAGAGGATAGTATAGGATAAATGATATTATAGGATAGAGGATAGGATCGGGTAGAGGATAGGATAGAGAATAGGATAGGATAGAGAATAGTATAGGATAGATGATATTATAGGTTAGAGGATAGGATAGGATAGAGGATAGGAACGGATAGAGGATAGGATAGGGGATTGGATAGGATAGACGATAGGATAGGATAGAGGATAGGATAGGGTAGAGGATAGGATAGGATAGAGGATAGGATAGGATAGAGGATAGGATAGTGTAGAGTATAGGATACAGAATAGGATAGGATAGAGAATAGTATAGGATAGATGATATTATAGGATAGAGGATAGGTTCGGATAGAGGATAGGATAAGGGATTGGGTAGAATAGAGGATCGGATAGGATAGAGGATAGGATAGGGGATTTAATAGAATAGAGGATCGGATACGATAGAGGATAGGATAGGATAGAGGATAGGATAGGATAGAGGATAGGATCGGATAGAGGATAGGATAGGATAGAGGATAGGATATGATAGAGCAGACGATAGAGGATAGGATAGAGAATAGGATAGGATAGAGGATTGGATCGGATAGAGGATAGGATAGGGGATTGGATAGGATAGAGGATAGGATAGAGGATAGGATAGAGGATTGGATAGGATAGAGGATATGATAGGATAGAAGATACGATAGGATAGAGGACAGGAGAGGATTGAGGATAGGATATGATAGTGGATAGGATACGATAGAGGATAGTATAGGATAGAGGGCAGGATAGGATACAGAATAGTATAGGATAGATGATATTATAGGATAGAGGATAGGATAGGATACAGGATAGGATAGGGTAGAGGATAGGATAGAGAATAGGATAGGATAGAGAATAGTATAGGACACATGATATTATAGGATAGAGGATAGGATAGGATAGAGGATAGGAACGGATAGAGGATATTATAGGGGATTGGATAGGATAGAGGATAGGATCGGATAGAGGATAGGATAGGATAGAGGATAGGATAGGATAGAGGATAGGATAGGGTAGAGGATAGGATAGAGAATAGGATAGGATATAGGATAGGATAGGATAGAGGATACGATCGGATAGAGGATAGGATACGATAGAGGATAGGATCGTATAGAGGAGAGGATAGGTGATTGGATAGGATAGAGGATAGGATAGGATTGAGGATAGGATAGTATAGTGGATAGGATAGGATAGAGCAGACGATAGAGGATAGGATAGAGAATAGGATGGGATAGAGGATAGGATAGGATAGAGGATTGGATCGGATAGAGGATAGGATAGGGGATTGGATAGGATAGAGGATAGGATAGGTGATTGGATAGGATAGATGATAGGATAGGATTGAGGATAGGATAGGATTGTGGATAGGATAGGATAGAGGATAGGATAGGGTAGTGTATAGGATACAGAATAGGATAGGATAGAGGATAAGATAGGATAGAGGATAGGATAGAGAATAGGATAGGATAGAGAATAGTATCGGGTAGATGATATTTTAGGATAGAGGATAGGATAGGATAGAGGATAGGTTCGTATAGAGGATAGGATAGGTGATTGGATAGGATAGATGATAGGATAGGATTGAGGATAGGATAGGATAGTGTATAGGATAGGATAGAGCAGACAATAGAGGATAGGATAGAGAATAGGATAGGATAGGGTAGAGGATAGGATAGAGAATAGGATAGGATAGGGTAGAGGATAGGATAGAGAATAGGATAGGATAGAGGATAGGATAGGATAGAGGATAGGATCGGATAGAGGATAGTATAGGATAAATGATATTATAGGATATAGGATAGGATCGGGTAGAGGATTGGATAGAGAATAGGATAGGATAGAGAATAGTATAGGATAGATGATATTATAGGATAGAGGATAGGATAGGATAGAGGATAGGTACGGATAGAGGATAGGATAGGGGATTGGATAGGATAGAAGATATTATAGGATAGAGGATAGGATAGGGTAGAGGATAGGATAGGATAGAGGATAGGATAGGATAGAGGATAGGATAGTGTAGAGTATAGGATACAGAATAGGATAGGATAGAGAATAGTATAGGATAGATGATATTATAGGATAGAGGATAGGATAGGTTAGAGGATAGGTTCCGATGGAGGATAGGATAAGGGATTGGGTAGAATAGAGGATCGGATGGGATAGAGGATAGGATAGGGGATTTAATAGAATAGAGGATCGGATAGGATAGAGGATAGGATAGGATAGAGGATAGGATAGGATAGAGGATAGGATCGGATAGAGGATAGTATAGGATAAATGATATTATAGGATATAGGATAGGATCGGGTAGAGGATTGGATAGAGAATAGGATAGGATAGAGAATAGTATAGGATAGATGATATTATAGGATAGAGGATAGGATAGGATAGAGGATAGGTACGGATAGAGGATAGGATAGGGGATTGGATAGGATAGAAGATATTATAGGATAGAGGATAGGATAGGGTAGAGGATAGGATAGGATAGAGGATAGGATAGGATAGAGGATAGGATAGTGTAGAGTATAGGATACAGAATAGGATAGGATAGAGAATAGTATAGGATAGATGATATTATAGGATAGAGGATAGGATAGGTTAGAGGATAGGTTCCGATGGAGGATAGGATAAGGGATTGGGTAGAATAGAGGATCGGATGGGATAGAGGATAGGATAGGGGATTTAATAGAATAGAGGATCGGATAGGATAGAGGATAGGATAGGATAGAGGATAGGATAGGGTAGAGTCTAGGATAGAGGATAGGATAGGATAGAGGATAGGATCGGATAGAGGATAGGATAGGATAGAGGATAGGATAGGATAGAGGATAGGATAGGATAGGATAGAGAATAGGATAGGATAGAGGATTGGATCGGATAGAGGATAGGATAGGGGATTGGATAGGATAGAGGATAGGATAGGGTAGAGGATAGGATAGGATAGAGGATAGGATAGGATGGAGGATAGGATAGGGTAGAGTATAGGATACAGAATAGGATAGGATAGGATAGAGAATAGTATACGATAGATGATATTATAGGATAGAGGATAGGATAGGGTAGAGGATAGGATAGGATAGAGGATAGGATAGGGTAGAGTATAGGATACAGAATAGGATAGGATAGAGGATAGGATAGGATAGAGGATAGGATCGGATAGATTATAGTATTGGATAGAGGATAAGATAGGATAGAGAACAGTATAGGATAAATGATATTATAGGACAGAGGATAGGATAGGATAGAGGATAGGAGAGGATTGACAATAGGATAGGATAGTGGATAGGATAGGATAGAAAACCCGATAGAGGATAGGAGAGAAAATAGGATAGGTTAGATGATAGGATAGTGTAGAGGATAGGATAGGGTAGACGATAGGATGGGATAGAGTATAGGATAGGATAGAGGATAGGATAGGGTAGAGGATAGGAAAGGGTAGACGATAGGATAGGATAGAGGATAGGATAGGATAGAGGATAGGATAGGGTAGAGGATAGAAGAGAGAATAGGATAGGATATAGGATAGGATAGGATAGAGGATACGATCGTATAGAGGATAGGATAGGTGATTGGATAGGATAGAGGATAGGATAGGATTGAGGATAGGATAGTATAGTGGATAGGATAGGATAGAGCAGACGATAGAGGATAGGATAGAGGATAGGATAGAGGATAGGATAGAGGATAGGATAGGATAGAGGATAGGATAGGATAGAGGATAGGATAGGATAGAGGATTGGATAGGATAGAGGATATGATAGGATAGAAGATACGATAGGATAGAGGACAGGAGAGGATTGAGGATAGGATATGATAGTGGATAGGATCGGATAGAGGATAGGATACGATAGAGGATAGTATAGGATAGAGGACAGGATAGGATACAGAATAGTATAGGATAGATGATATTATAGGATAGAGGATAGGATAGGATACAGGATAGGATAGGGTAGAGGATAGGATAGAGAATAGGATAGGATAGAGAATAGTATAGGACACATGATATTATAGGATAGAGGATAGGATAGGATAGAGGATAGGAACGGATAGAGGATATTATAGGGGATTGGATAGGATAGAGGATAGGATCGGATAGAGGATAGGATAGGATAGAGGATAGGATAGGATAGAGGATAGGATAGGGTAGAGGATAGGATAGAGAATAGGATAGGATATAGGATAGGATAGGATAGAGGATACGATCGGATAGAGGATAGGATACGATAGAGGATAGGATCGTATAGAGGAGAGGATAGGTGATTGGATAGGATAGAGGATAGGATAGGATTGAGGATAGGATAGTATAGTGGATAGGATAGGATAGAGCAGACGATAGAGGATAGGATAGAGAATAGGATAGGATAGAGGATAGGATAGGATAGAGGATTGGATCGGATAGAGGATAGGATAGGGGATTGGATAGGATAGAGGATAGGATAGGTGATTGGATAGGATAGATGATAGGATAGGATTGAGGATAGGATAGGATTGTGGATAGGATAGGATAGAGGATAGGATAGGGTAGTGTATAGGATACAGAATAGGATAGGATAGAGGATAAGATAGGATAGAGGATAGGATAGAGAATAGGATAGGATAGAGAATAGTATCGGGTAGATGATATTTTAGGATAGAGGATAGGATAGGATAGAGGATAGGTTCGTATAGAGGATAGGATAGGTGATTGGATAGGATAGATGATAGGATAGGATTGAGGATAGGATAGGATAGTGTATAGGATAGGATAGAGCAGACAATAGAGGATAGGATAGAGAATAGGATATGATAGGGTAGAGGATAGGATAGAGAATAGGATAGGATAGGGTAGAGGATAGGATAGAGAATAGGATAGGATAGAGGATAGGATAGGATAGAGGATAGGATCGGATAGAGGATAGTATAGGATAAATGATATTATAGGATATAGGATAGGATCGGGTAGAGGATTGGATAGAGAATAGGATAGGATAGAGAATAGTATAGGATAGATGATATTATAGGATAGAGGATAGGATAGGATAGAGGATAGGAACGGATAGAGGATAGGATAGGGGATTGGATAGGATAGAAGATATTATAGGATAGAGGATAGGATAGGGTAGAGGATAGGATAGGATAGAGGATAGGATAGGATAGAGGATAGGATAGTGTAGAGTATAGGATACAGAATAGGATAGGATAGAGAATAGTATAGGATAGATGATATTATAGGATAGAGGATAGGATAGGTTAGAGGATAGGATAGGATAGAGGATAGGATAGGGTAGAGTCTAGGATAGAGGATAGGATAGGATAGAGGATAGGATCGGATAGAGGATAGGATAGGATAGAGGATAGGATAGGATAGAGGATAGGATAGGATAGGATAGAGAATAGGATAGGATAGAGGATTGGATCGGATAGAGGATAGGATAGGGGATTGGATAGGATAGAGGATAGGATAGGGTAGAGGATAGGATAGGATAGAGGATAGGATAGGGGATTTAATAGAATAGAGGATCGGATAGGATAGAGGATAGGATAGGATAGAGGATAGGATAGGGTAGAGTCTAGGATAGAGGATAGGATAGGATAGAGGATAGGATCGGATAGAGGATAGGATAGGATAGAGAATAGGATAGGATAGAGGATTGGATCGGATGGAGGATAGGATAAGGGATTGGGTAGAATAGAGGATCGGATGGGATAGAGGATAGGATAGGGGATTTAATAGAATAGAGGATCGGATAGGATAGAGGATAGGATAGGATAGAGGATAGGATAGGGTAGAGTCTAGGATAGAGGATAGGATAGGATAGAGGATAGGATCGGATAGAGGATAGGATAGGATAGAGGATAGGATAGGATAGAGGATAGGATAGGATAGGATAGAGAATAGGATAGGATAGAGGATTGGATCGGATAGAGGATAGGATAGGGGATTGGATAGGATAGAGGATAGGATAGGGTAGAGGATAGGATAGGATAGAGGATAGGATAGGATGGAGGATAGGATAGGGTAGAGTATAGGATACAGAATAGGATAGGATAGGATAGAGAATAGTATACGATAGATGATATTATAGGATAGAGGATAGGATAGGGTAGAGGATAGGATAGGATAGAGAATAGGATAGGATAGAGGATATGATAGGATAGAGGACAGGATCGCATAGAGGATAGGATAGAGGATAGGATAGAGGATTGGATAGGATAGAGGAAATTATAGGATAGAGGATAGGATAGGATAGAGGATAGGATCGGATAGAGGATAGGATAGGGGATTGGGTAGTATAGAGGATAGGATAGGATAGAGGATAGGATAGGATAGAGGATAGGATAGGATAGAGGATAGGATAGGATAGAGGATAGGATAGGATAGAGGATAGTATAGGATAGAGGATAGTATTAGATAGGGGATAAGATAGGATAGAGAATAGTATAGGATAGATGATATTATAGGATAGAGGATAGGATAGGATAGAGGATAGTTCGGATAGAGGATATGAGGATAGGATAGGATAGAGAATAGTATAGGATAGATGATATTATAGGATAGAGGATAGGATCGGATAGAGGATAGGATAGGGGATTGGATAGGATAGAGGATAGGATAGGTTAGAGGATAGGATAGAGAATAGGATAGGATAGTAGATAGGATAGGATAGAACAGACGATAGAGGATAGGATAGAGAATAGGATAGGTTAGATGATAGTATAGGATAGAGGATAGGATAGGATAGAGGATAGGATAGGATAGAGGATAGGATAGGATAGAGGATAGTATAGGATAGAGGATAGGATAGGATAGAGAATAGTATAGGATAGATGATATTATAGGATAGAGTATAGGATCGGATAGAGGATAGGATAGGTGATTGGATAGGATAGAGGATAGGAGACGATAGAGGATGGTATAGGATAGAGGATAAGATAGGATAGAAAATAGTATAGGATAGATGATATTATAGGATAGAGGATAGGATAGGATAGAGGATAGGAACGGATAGAGGATAGGATAGGGGATTGGATAGGATAGAGGATAGGATAGGATAGTGGATAGGATACGATAGAACAGACGATAGAGGATAGGATAGAGAATAGTATAGGTTAGATGATAATACAGGATAGAGGATAGGATAGACAATACGATATTATAGAGGATAGGATAGGATAGAGGATTGGATAGGGGATTGGATAGGATAGACGATAGGCGACGATAGAGGATAGTATAGGATAGAGGATAAGATAGAATAGAGAATAGTATACGGTAGAGGATATTATAGGATAGAGGATAGGATAGGATAGAGGATAGGAACAGATAGAGGATAGGATAGGGAATTGGATAGGATAGAGGATAGGATAGGATAGTGGATAGGATACGATAGAACAGACGATAGAGGATAGGATAGAGAATAGTATAGGTTAGATGATAATGCAGGATAGAGGATAGAATAGAAGATACGATATTATAGAGGATAGGATAGGATAGAGGATTGGATAGGGGATTGGATAGGATAGACGATAGGCGACGATAGAGGATAGTATAGGATAGAGGATAGGAACGGATAGAGGATAGGATAGGGAATTGGATAGGATAGAGGATATGATAGGGTAGAGCATAGGATAGAGAATAGGATAGGATAGAGGATAGGATAGGATAGAGAATAGTATAGGATAGATGATATTATAGGATAGAGGATAGGATAGGATAGAGAATAGGATAGGATAGAGGATAGGATAGGATAGAGGATAGGATAGGATAGAGGATAGGATAGGATAGAGGATAGGATAGGATAGAGGATAGGAACGGATAGAGGATAGGATAGGGGATTGGATAGGATAGAGGATAGGGTAGGATAGGGGATAGGATAGGGTAGAGGATAGTATAGAGAATAGTATAGGATAGTGGTTAGGACAGGATAGAGGATAGGATAGGGTAGAGGATAGGATAGAGAATAGGATAGGATAGAGGATAGGATAGGATAGAGGATAGGATCGGAAAGAGGATACGATAGGGGATTGGATAGGATAGAACAGACGATAGAGGATAGGATAGAGAATAGGATAGGTTAGATGATAGTATAAGATAGAGGATAGGATAGGATAGAGGATAGGATAGGATAGGATAGAGGATAGGATAGGATAGGATAGAGGATAGGATAGGATAGAGGATAGTATAGGATAGAGGATAGGATAGGATAGAGAATAGTATAGGATATATGATATTATAGGATAGAGGATAGGAACGGATAGAGGATAGGATAGGGAATTGGATAGGATAGAGGATATGATAGGGTAGAGCATAGGATAGAGAATAGGATAGGATAGAGGATAGGATAGGATAGAGAATAGTATAGGATAGATGATATTATAGGATAGAGGATAGGATAGGATAGAGGATAGGATAGGATAGAGGATAGGATAGGATAGGATAGAGGATAGGATCGGATAGAGGATAGGATAGGTGATTGGATAGTATAGAGGATAGGAGACGATAGAGGATGGTATAGGATAGAGGATAAGATAGGATAGAAAATAGTATAGGATAGATGATATTATAGGATAGAGGATAGGATAGGATAGAGGATAGGAACGGATAGAGGATAGGATAGGGGATTGGATAGGAACGATGATAGGATAGGGTAGAGGATAGGAACGGATAGAGGATAGGATAGGGGATTGGATAGGATAGAGGATAGGATAGGATAGTGGATAGGATACGATAGAACAGACGATAGAGGATAGGATAGAGAATAGTATAGGTTAGATGATAATACAGGATAGAGGATAGGATAGACGATACGATATTATAGAGGATAGGATAGGATAGAGGATTGGATAGGGGATTGGATAGGATAGACGATAGGCGACGATAGAGGATAGTATAGGATAGAGGATAAGATAGAATAGAGAATAGTATACGGTAGAGGATATTATAGGATAGAGTATAGGATAGGATAGAGGATAGGAACGGATAGAGGATAGGATAGGGAATTGGATAGGATAGAGGATAGGATAGGATAGTGGATAGGATACGATAGAACAGACGATAGAGGATAGTATAGAGAATAGTATAGGATAGTGGCTAGGACAGGATAGAGGATAGGATAGGGTAGAGGATAGGATAGAGAATAGGATAGGATAGAGGATAGGATAGGATAGAGGATAGGATCGGAAAGAGGATAGGATAGGGGATTGGATAGGATAGAACAGACGATAGAGGATAGGATAGAGAATAGGATAGGTTAGATGATAGTATAGGATAGAGGATAGGATAGGATAGAGGATAGGATAGGATAGGATAGAGGATAGGATAGGATAGGATAGAGGATAGGATAGGATAGAGGATAGGATAGGGTAGAGGATAGGATAGAGAATAGGATAGGATAGTAGATAGGATAGGATAGAACAGACGATAGAGGATAGGATAGAGAATAGGATAGGTTAGATGATAGTATAGGATAGAGGATAGGATAGGATAGAGGATAGGATAGGATAGAGGATAGGATAGGATAGAGGATAGGATAGGATAGAGGATAGTATAGGATAGAGGATAGGATAGGATAGAGAATAGTATAGTATAGATGATATTATAGGATAGAGGATAGGATCGGATAGAGGATAGGATAGGTGATTGGATAGGATAGAGGATAGGAGACGATAGAGGATGGTATAGGATAGAGGATAAGATAGGATAGAGGATTGGATAGGGGATTGGATAGGATAGACGATAGGCGACGATAGAGGATAGTATAGGATAGAGGATAAGATAGAATAGAGAATAGTATACGGTAGAGGATATTATAGGATAGAGGATAGGATAGGATAGAGGATAGGAACGGTTAGAGGATAGGATAGGGAATTGGATAGGATAGAGGATAGGATAGGATAGTGGATAGGATACGATAGAACAGACGATAGAGGATAGTATAGAGAATAGTATAGGATAGTGGTTAGGACAGGATAGAGGATAGGATAGGGTAGAGGATAGGATAGAGAATAGGATAGGATAGAGGATAGGATAGGATAGAGGATAGGATCGGGAAGAGGATAGGATAGGGGATTGGATAGGATAGAACAGACGATAGAGGATAGGATAGAGAATAGGATAGGTTAGATGATAGTATAGGATAGAGGATAGGATAGGATAGAGGATAGGATAGGATAGGATAGAGGATAGGATAGGATAGAGGATAGAGGATAGGATAGGATAGAGGATAGTATAGGATAGAGGATAGTATAGGATAGAGAATAGTATAGGATATATGATATTATAGGATAGAGGATAGGATAGGATAGAGGATAGGATCGGATAGAGGATAGGATAGGCGATTGGATAGGATAGAGGATAGGAGACGATAGAACAGACGATAGAGGATAGGATAGAGAATAGTATACGTTAGATGATAATACAGGATAGAGGATAGGATAGAGGATACGATATTATAGAGGATAGGATAGGATAGAGGATTGGATAGGGGATTGGATAGGATAGACGATAGGATAGGGTAGAGGATAGGATAGAGAATAGCATAGGATAGAGGATAGGATAGGATAGAGTATAGGATCGGATAGAGGATAGGATAGGGGATTGGATAGGATAGAGGATATGATAGGATAGAAGATAGGATAGGATAGAGGATAGGATAGGATAGAGAATAGTATAGGATAGATGATATTATAGGATAGAGGATAGGATCGGATAGAGGATAGGATAGGTGATTGGATAGGATAGAGGATAGGAGACGATATTGGATGGTATAGGATAGAGGATAAGATAGGATAGAAAATAGTATAGGATAGATGATATTATAGGAGAGAGGATAGGATAGGATAGAGGATAGGAACGGATAGAGGATAGGATAGGGGATTGGATAGGATAGAGGATAGGATAGGATAGGGGATAGGATAGGCTAGAGGATAGTATAGAGAATAGTATAGGATAGTGGTTAGGATCGGATAGAGGATAGGATAGGGTAGAGGATAGGATAGAGAATAGGATAGGTTAGATGATAATACAGGATAGAGGATAGGATAGAGGTTACGATATTATAGAGGATAGGATAGGATAGTGGATTGGATAGGGGTTGGATAAGATAGACGATAGGCGACGATAGAGGATAGTATAGGATAGAGGATAAGATAGAATAGAGAATAGTATAGGGTTGATGATATTATAGGATAGAGGAGAGGATAGGATAGAGGATAGGAACGGATAGAGGATAGGATAGTGAATAGGATAGGATAGTGGATAGGATAGGATAGGGGATACGATAGGGTAGAGGATAGGATAGAGAATAGTATAGGATAGTGGATAGGATAGGATAGAGGATAGGATCGGATAGAGGATAGGATACGATAGAGGATAGGATAGAGGATTGGATAGGATAGAGGATTGGATAGGATAGAGGATTGGATAGGATAGAGGATTGGATAGGATAGAGGATATTATAGGATAGAGGATAGGATAGGATACAGGATAGGATAGGATAGAGGATAGGAGAGGATGGAGGATAGGATAGGATAGCTGATAGGATATGATAGAACAGACGACAGAGGATAGGATAGAGAATAGGATACAGAATAGAGGATAGGATAGAGAATAGGATACAGAATAGAGGATAGGATACGATAGAGAATATTATAGGATAGAGGATAGGATAGGATAGAGGATAGTATAGGATAGAGGATAGGATAGGAGATTGGATAGGATAGAGGATAGGATCGGATAGAGGATAGGATAGGAGATTGGATCGGATAGAGGATAGGATACGATAGAGATAGGATAGAGGATTGTATAGGATAGAGGATTGGATAGGATAGACGATATTATAGGATAGAGGATAGGATAGGATACAGGATAGGATAGGATAGAGGATAGGCGAGGATTGAGGATAGGATAGGATAGATGACATTATAGGATAGAGGACAGGATAGGATAGAGGATAGGATAGGATAGAGGATAGGAGAGGATTGCGGATAGGATAGGATAGTGGATAGGATAGTATAGAACAGACAATAGAGGATAAAATAGAGAATAGAATACGTTAGATGATAGAATGGGATAGAGGATAGGATAGAGGATACGATATTATAGAGGATAGGATAGGATAGAGGATTGGGTTGGGGATTGGATAGTATAGAAGATAGGAGACGATAGAGGATAGTATAGGATAGAGGATAAGATAGGATAGAGAATAGTATAGGATAGATGATATTATAGGATAGAGGATAGGATAGGATAGATGATATTATAGGATAGAGGATAGGATAGGATAGAGGATAGGATAGGATAGAGGATAGTATAGGATAGAGGATAGGATAGGATAGAGAATAGTATAGGATAGATGATATTATAGGATAGAGGATAAGATAGGATAGAGAATAGTATAGGATAGATGATATTATAGGATAGAGGATAGGATCGGGTAGAGGATACGATAGGGGATTGGATAGGATAGAGCATAGGATAGGATAGACGATAGGATAGGGTAGAGGATAGGATAGAGGATAGGAGAGGATTGAGGATAGGATATGATAGTGGATAGGATCGGATAGAGGATAGGATACGATAGAGTATAGTATTGGAAAGAGAATAGGATAGGATAGAGGATAGGATAGGATAGAGGATTGGATCGGATAGAGGATATTATAGGGGATTGGATAGGATTGAGGATAGGATAGGATAGTGGATAGGATAGGATAGAGCATAGGATAGGATAGAGGATAGGATAGGATAGAGGATAGGATATGATAGTGGATAGGATCGGATAGAGGATAGGATACGATAGAGTATAGTATTGGATAGAGAATAGGATAGGATAGAGGATAGGATAGGATAGAGGATTGGATCGGATAGAGGATATTATAGGGGATTGGATAGGATTGAGGATAGGATACGATAGTGGATAGGATAGGATAGAGCATAGGATAGGATAGAGGATAGGATAGGATAGAGGATAGGATAGGATAGAGGATAGGATAGGATAGAGGATAGGATAGGGTAGAGGATAGGATAGAGAATGGTATAGGATAGATGATACTATAGGATAGAGGATAGGATATGATTGAGGATAGGATCGGATAGACGATAGGATACAATAGAGGATAGGATAGAGGATAGGATACGATAGAGGATATTATAGGATAGAGGATAGGATAGGATAGAGGATACGATATTATAGAGGATAGGATAGGATAGAGGATAGTATAGGATATAGGATAGGATAGGATAGAGAATAGGATAGGATAGAGGATAGGATAGAGGATAGGATAGAGGATAGGATAGAGGATTGGATAGGATAGAGGATATGATAGGATAGAAGATAGGATAGGATAGAGGATAGGAGAGGATTGAGGATAGGATATGATAGTGGATAGGATCGGATAGAGGATAGGATACGATAGAGTATAGTATTGGATAGAGAATAGGATAGGATAGAGGATAGGATAGGATAGCGGATTGGATCGGATAGAGGATATTATAGGGGATTGGATAGGATTGAGGATAGGATAGGATAGTGGATAGGATAGGATAGAGCATAGGATAGGATAGAGGATAGGATAGGATAGAGGATAGGATAGGATAGAGGATAGGATAGGATAGAGGATAGGATAGGATAGAGGATAGGATAGGATAGAGGATAGGATAGGATAGAGGATAGGATAGGGGATTGGATAGGATAGAGGATAAGATAGGATAGAGGATAGGATAGGGTAGAGGATAGGATAGAGTATAGGATAGGATAGAGGATAGGATAGGATAGAGGATAGGATAGAGGATAGGATAGAGGATTGGATAGGATAGAGGATAGGATAGAGGATTCGATAGGATAGAGGATATTATAGGATAGAGGATATGATAGGATAGAGGATAGGATAGGATAGAGGATAGGATCGGAAAGAGGATAGGATAGGGGATTGGATAGGATAGACGATAGGATAGGGTAGAGGATAGGATAGAGAATAGGATAGGATAGAGGATAGGATAGGATAGAGGATAGTTTAGGATAGAGGATAGGATAGGATAGAGAATAGTATAGGATAGATGATATTATAGGATAGAGGATAGGATAGGATAGACGATAGGAACGGATAGAGGATAGGATAGGGGATTGGATAGGATAGAGGATAGGATAGGATAGGGGATAGGATAGGGTAGAGGATAGTATAGAGAATAGTATAGGATAGTGGTTAGGATCGGATAGAGGATAGGATAGGGTAGAGGATAGGATAGAGAATAGGATGGGATAGAGGATAGGATAGGATAGAGGATAGGATCGGATAGAGGATAGGATAGGGGATTGGATAGGATAGAGGATATGATAGGATAGAAGATAGGATAGGATAGAGGATAGGAGAGGATTGAGGATAGGATAGGATAGTGGATAGGATACGATAGAACAGACGATAGAGGATAGGATAGAGAATAGGATAGGTTAGATGATAATACAGGATAGAGGATAGGATAGAGGATACGATATTATAGAGGATAGGATAGGATAGAGGATTGGATAGGGGATTGGATAAGATAGACGATAGGCGACGATAGAGGATAGTATAGGATAGCGGATAAGATAGAATAGAGAATAGTATAGGGTAGAGGATATTATAGGATAGAGGATAGGATAGGATAGAGGATCGGAACGGATAGAGGATAGGATAGTGGATAGGATAGGATAGTGGATAGGATAGGATAGGGGATAGGATAGGGTAGAGAATAGGATAGAGAATAGTATAGGATAGTGGATAGGATAGGATAGAGGATAGGATCGGATAGAGGATAGGATACGATAGAGGATAGGATAGAGGATTGGATAGGATAGAGGATATTATAGGATAGAGGATAGGATAGGATACAGGATAGGATAGGATAGAGGATAGGAGAGGATGGAGGATAGGATAGGATAGCTGATAGGATATGATAGAACAGACGACAGAGGATAGGATAGAGAATAGGATACAGAATAGAGGATAGGATACGATAGAGAATATTATAGGATAGAGGATAGGATAGGATAGAGGATAGCATAGGATAGAGGATAGGAAAGGATAGAGAATAGTATAGGATAGAGGCTATGATAGGATAGAGGATAGGATAGGATAGAGGATAGGATAGGATAGAGGATAGGAACGGATAGAGGATAGGATAGGGAATTGGATATAATAGAGGATAGGATAGGGTAGAGGATAGGATAGAGAATAGGACAGGATATAGGATAGGATAGGATAGAGTATAGGATCGGATAGAGGATAGGATAGGGGATTGGATAGGATAGAGGATATGATAGGATAGAAGATAGGATGGGATAGGGGATAGGATAGGATAGAGAATAGTATAGGATAGATGATATTATAGGATAGAGGATATGATCGGATAGAGGATAGGATAGGGGATTGGATAGGATAGAGGATAGGATAGGATTGAGGATAGGATAGGATAGTGGATAGGATAGGATAGTGGATAGGATAGGATAGAACAGACGATAGAGGATAGGGTAGAGAATAGGATAGGTTAGATGATAGTATGGGATAGAGGATATGATAGGGTAGAGGATAGTATAGAGAATAGTATAGGATAGTGGTTAGGATCGGATAGAGGATAGGATAGGATAGAGGATAGGAACGGATAGAGGATAGGATAGGAGATTGGATAGGATAGAGGATATGATAGGATAGAAGATAGGATAGGATAGAGGATAGGAGAGGATTGAGGATAGGATAGGATAGTGGATAGGATACGATAGAACAGACGATAGAGGATAGGATAGAGAATAGGATAGGTTAGATGATAATACAGGATAGAGGATAGGATAGAGGATACGATATTATAGAGGATAGGATAGGATAGAGGATTGGATAGGGGATTGGATAAGATAGACGATAGGCGACGATAGAGGATAGTATAGGATAGAGGATAAGATAGAATAGAGAATAGTATAGGGTAGAGGATATTATAGGATAGAGGATAGGATAGGATAGAGGATAGGAACGGATAGAGGATAGGATAGTGGATAGGATAGGATAGTGGATAGGATAGGATAGGGGATAGGATAGGGTAGAGGATAGGATAGAGAATAGTATAGGATAGAGGATAGGAAAGGATAGAGAATAGTATAGGATAGAGGATATGATAGGATAGAGGATAGGATACGATAGAGGATAGGATAGGATAGAGGATAGGAACGGATAGAGGATAGGATAGGGAATTGGATAGGATAGAGGATAGGATAGGGTAGAGGATAGGATAGAGAATAGGACAGGATATAGGATAGGATAGGATAGAGGATAGGATCGGATAGAGGATAGGATAGGGGATTGGATAGGATAGAGGATATGGTAGGATAGAAGATAAGATAGGATAGAGGATAGGAGAGGATTGAGGATAGGATAGGATAGTGGATAGGATAGGATAGTGGATAGGATAGGATAGAACAGACGATAGAGGATAGGATAGAGAATAGGATCGGATAGAGGATAGGATAGGATAGAGGATAGGATCGGATAGAGAATAGGATAGGGGATTGGATAGGATAGAAGATAGGATAGGATAGAGGATATGATAGGGTAGAGGATAGGATAGAGAATAGGATAGGATAGAGGATAGAATAGGATAGAGAATAGTATAGGATAGATGATATTATAGGAAGGAGGATAGGATAGGATAGAGAATAGTATAGGATAGATGATATTATAGGATAGAGGATAGGATCGGGTAGAGGATACGATAGGGGATTGGATAGGATAGAGAATAGGATAGGATAGACGATAGGATACGGTAGAGGATAGGATAGAGAATAGGATAGGATAGAGGATACGATAGAGGATAGGATAGAGGATTGGATAGGATAGAGGATATGATAGGATAGAAGATAGGATAGGATAGAGGATAGGAGAGGATTGAGGATAGGATATGATAGTGGATAGGATCGGATAGAGGATAGGATACGATAGAGTATAGTATTGGATAGAGAATAGGATAGGATAGAGGATAGGATAGGATAGAGGATTGGATCGGATAGAGGATATTATAGGGGATTGGATAGGATTGAGGATAGGATAGGATAGTGGATAGGATAGGATAGAGCATAGGATAGGATAGAGGATAGGATAGGATAGAGGATAGGATAGGATAGAGGATAGGATAGGATAGAGGATAGGATATTATAGAGGATTGGATAGGATAGAGGATAGCATCGGATAGACGATAGGATAGGGGATTGGACAGGATACAGGATAGGATAGGATAGAGGATAGGATAGGATAGAGGATAGGATAGGGTAGAGGATAGGATAGAGAATGGTATAGGATAGATGATACTATAGGATAGAGGATAGGATATGATTGAGGATAGGATCGGATAGACGATAGGATACAATAGAGGATAGGATAGAGGATAGGATACGATAGAGGATATTATAGGATAGAGGATAGGATAGGATAGAGGATACGATATAATAGAGGATAGGATAGGATAGAGGATAGTATAGGATAGAGGATAGGATAGGATAGAGGATAGGATAGGATAGAGGATAGGATAGGATAGAGGATAGGATAGGATAGAGGATAGGATAGGGGATTGGATAGGATAGAGGATAAGATAGGATAGAGGATAGGATAGGGTAGAGGATAGGATAGAGTATAGGATAGGATAGAGGATAGGATAGGATAGAGGATAGGATAGAGGATAGGATAGAGGATTGGATAGGATAGAGGATAGGATAGAGGATTGGATAGGATAGAGGATATTATAGGATAGAGGATAGGGTAGGATAGAGGATACGATAGTATAGAGGACAGGATAGAATAGAGGATACGAAATTATAGAGGATAGAATAGGGGATTGGATAGGATAGAGGAAAAGATAGGATAGAGGATAGAATAGGATAGAGGATAGGATAGGATAGGATAGAGGATAGGATAGGATAGGGGATAGGATAGGATAGAGGATAGGATAGGATAGAGGATAGGATAGGATAGAGGATAGGATAGGATAGAGGATAGGGTAGGATAGAGGATAGGATAGGATAGAGGATTGGATAGGATAGAGGATAGGATAGGCTAGACGATAGGATAGGATAGAGGATAGGATAGGATAGAGGATAGGATAGGATAGAGGACAGGATAGGATAGAGGATAGGATAGGGGATTGGATAGGATAGAGGATAGGATAGGATAGAGGATAGGATAGGATAGGATAGAGGATAGGATAGGATAGAGGATAGGATAGGATAGACGATAGGATAGAGGATAGGATAGAGGATAGGATAGAGGATAGGATAGAGGATAGGATAGGATAGAGGATAGGATAGGATAGAGGATAGGATAGGATAGAGGATAGGATAGGATAGGGGATAGGATAGAGGATTGGATAGGATAGTGGATATTATAGGATAGAGGATAGGATAGGATAGAGGATACGATATTATAGAGGATAGGATAACATAGAGGATAGCATCGGATAGACGATAGGATAGGGGATTGGATAGGATACAGGATAGGATAGGATAGAGGATAGGATAGGATAGAGGATAGGATAGGATAGAGGATAGGATAGAGTAGAGGATAGGATAGAGAATGGTATAGGATAGATGATACTATAGGATAGAGGATAGGATATGATAAAGGATAGGATCGGATAGACGATAGGATACAATAGAGGATAGGATAGAGGATAGGATACGATAGAGGATATTATAGGATAGAGGATAGGATAGGATAGAGGATACGATATTATAGAGGATAGGATAGGATAGAGGATAGGATAGGGTAGAGTATAGGATACAGAATAGGATAGGATAGAGGATAGGATAGGATAGAGGATAGGATAGAATAGAGGATAGGTTAGGATTGAGGATAGGATAGGATAGGATAGAGCAGACGATAGAGGATAGAATCGAGAATAGGATACGATAGATGATAGTATAGGATGGAGGATACGATAGGGTAGAGGATAGGATAGAGAATAGGATAGGATAGAGGATAGGACAGGATAGAGAATAGGATCGGATAGAGGATAGGATAGGGGATTGGATAGGATAGAGGATACGATAGGATAGAGGATAGGATAGGATAGAGGATAGTATAGGATAGGGGACAGGATATGATAGAGAATATTATAGGATAGATGATATTATAGGAAAGAGGATAGGATAGGGTAGAGGATAGGATAGAGAATAGGATAGGATAGAGGATTGGATAGGATATAGGATATTATAGGATAGAGGATAGGATAGGATAGAGAATAGGATAGGGGATTGGATAGGATAGAAGATAGGATAGGATAGAGGATATGATACGGTAGAGGATAGGATAGAGAGTAGGATTGGATAGAGGATAGGATAGGTGATTGGATAGGATAGAGGATAGGAGACGATAGAGGATAGGATAGAGGATAGGATAGAGGATTGGATAGGATAGAGGATTGGATAGGATAGAGGATATTACAGTATAGATGATATAATAGGATACAGGATAGGATAGGATAGAGGATAGGAGAGGATTGAGGATAGGATAGGATAGTGGATAGGATAGTATAGAACAGACAATAGAGGATAGGATAGAGAATAGAATAGGTTAGATGATAGTATAGGATAGAGGATAGGATAGAGGATACGATATTATAGAGGATAGGATAGGATAGAGGATTGGATTGGGGATTGGATAGGATAGAAGATAGGAGACGATAGAGGATAGTATAGGATAGAGGATAAGATAGGATAGAGAATAGTATAGGATAGATGATATTATAGGATAGAGAATAGTATAGGATATATGATATTATAGTATAGAGGATAGGATAGGATAGGATAGAGGATAGGATCGGATAGAGGATAGGATAGGTGATTGGATAGGATAGAGGATAGGAGACGATAGAGGATGGTATAGGATAGAGGATAAGATAGGATAGAAAATAGTATAGGATAGATGATATTATAGGATAGAGGATAGGATAGGATAGATGATAGGAACGGATAGAGGATAGGATAGGGGATTGGATAGGAACGAGGATAGGATAGGGTAGAGGATAGTATAGAGAATAGTACAGGATAGTGGTTAGGATAGGATAGAGGATAGGATAGGGTAGATGATAGGATAGAGGATATGATAGGATAGAGGATAGGATAGGATAGAGGATAGGATCGGAAAGAGGATAGGATAGGGGATTGGATAGGATAGACGATAGGATAGGGTAGAGGATAGGATAGAGAATAGGATAGGATAGAGGATAGGATAGGATAGAGTATAGGATCGGATAGAGGATAGGATAGGGGATTGGATAGGATAGAGGATATGATAGGATAGAAGATAGGATGGGATAGAGGATAGGATAGGATAGAGAATAGTATAGGATAGATGATATGATAGGATAGAGGATAGGATCGGATAGAGGATAGGATAGGATTGAGGATAGGATAGGATAGTGGATAGGATAGGATAGAACAGACGATAGAGGATAGGATAGAGAATAGTATACGTTAGATGATAATACAGGATAGAGGATAGGGTAGAGGATACGATATTATAGAGGATAGGATAGGATAGACGATTGGATAGGGGATTGGATAGGATAGACGATAGGATAGGGTAGAGGATAGGATAGAGGATAGGATAGGATAGAGTATAGGATCGGATAGAGGATAGGTTAGGGGATTGGATAGGATAGAGGATATGATAGGATAGAAGATAGGATGGGATAGAGGATAGGATAGGATAGAGAATAGTATAGGATAGATGATATTATAGGATAGAGGATAGGATCGGATAGAGGATAGGATAGGATTGAGGATAGGATAGGATAGTGGATAGGATAGGATAGTGGATAGGATAGGATAGAACAGACGATAGAGGATAGGATAGAGAATAGGATAGGTTAGATGATACTATAGGATAGAGGATATGATAGGATAGAGGATAGGATAGGATAGAGGATAGGATAGGATAGAGGATAGGAACGGATAGAGGATAGGATAGGATAGAGGATAGTTTAGGATAGAGGATAGGATAGGATAGAGAATAGTATAGGATAGATGATATTATAGGATAGAGGATAGGATAGGATAGACGATAGGAACGGATAGAGGATAGGATAGGGGATTGGATAGGATAGAGGATAGGATAGGATAGGGGATAGGATAGGGTAGAGGATAGTATAGAGAATAGTATAGGATAGTGGTTAGGATCGGATAGAGGATAGGATAGGGTAGAGGATAGGATAGAGAATAGGATGGGATAGAGGATAGGATAGGATAGAGGATAGGATCGGATAGAGGATAGGATAGGGGATTGGATAGGATAGAGGATATGATAGGATAGAAGATAGGATGGGATAGGGGATAGGATAGGATAGAGAATAGTATAGGATAGATGATATTATAGGATAGAGGATATGATCGGATAGAGGATAGGATAGGATAGAGGATAGGATAGGATAGAGGATAGGATAGGATAGAGGACAGGATAGGATAGAGGATAGGATAGAGGATAGGATAGGATTGAGGATAGGATAGGATAAAGGATAGGATAGGATAGAGGTTAGGATAGGATACAGAATAGGATAGGATAGAGGATAGGATAGGATAAAGGATAGGATTGGTTAGAGGATAGGATAGGATAGAGGATAGGATAGGATAGAGGATAGGATAGGATAGAGGCTAGGGTATAATAGAGGGTAGGGTAGAATTTCCATAGGATACAGGATAGCATAGGATAGAGTATAGGATAGGATAGAGAATAGGATAGGATAGAGGATATTATAGGGTAGAGGATAGGATGGGATAGAGGGTATGATATGATAGAGGATCGGAAAGAGGATAGGATTGAGTATAGGATGGGATAGAGGATAGGATAGGGTATTGGATAGGATAGAGGATAGGATAGGATAGAGGATAGGATAGAGGATAGGATAGGATAGAGGATAGGATAGGATAGAGGATAGGATAGGATAGAGGATAGTATAGGATAGAGGATAGGATAGGATAGACAATAGGATAGGATAGAGGATAGGATAGGATAGAGGATAGGATTGGATAGAGGATAGGATAGGATAGAGGATAGGATAGGATAGAGGATAGGATAGGATAGAGGATAGGATAGGATAGAGGATAGGATAGGATAGAGGGTAGGATAGGATAGAGGATCGGATAGAGGATAGGATAGGATAGAGGATGGTATAGAGGATACGAAAGAGGATAGGATAGGAAAGAGGATAGGATAGGATACAATAGAGGATAGAATAGATGATAGGATAGGATGGAGGATCTGATAGAGGATAGGATAGGATAGAGAATCGGATAGGTAATTGGATAGGATAGAGGATAGGATAAGGTAGAGGCTAGTATAGGATAGAGAATAGGATAGAGGATAGGATAGGATAAAGGATAGGAAAGGTTAGAGGATAGGATAGGATAGAGGATAGGATCGGATAGAGGATAGGATAGGATAGAGGATGGTATAGAGGATACGATAGAGGATAGGATAGGAAAGAGGATAGGATAGGATACAATAGAGGATAGAATAGATGATAGGATAGGATGGAGGATCTGATAGAGGATAGGATAGGATAGAGAATCGGATAGGTAATTGGATAGGATAGAGGATAGGATAAGGTAGAGGCTAGTATAGGATAGAGAATAGGATAGAGGATAGGATAGGATAAAGGATAGGAAAGGTTAGAGGATAGGATAGGATAGAGGATAGTATAGGATAGAGGATAGGATAGAGGATAGGATAGGATAGAGGATAGGATAGAGGATAGGATAGGATAGATAATAGGATAGGATAGAGGATAGGATAGGATAGAGGATAGGATAGAGGATAGGATAGGATAGAGGATAGGGTAGGATAGTAGATAGGATAGGATAGAGGATAGGATAGGGTAGAGGATAGGATAGGATAGAGGATACGATATGTTAGAGGGTAGGAAAGAGGATAGGATATAATACAGTAAAGGATAGGATTGAGTATAGGATGGGATAGAGGATAGGATAGGGGATTGGATAGGATAGAGGATAGGATAGGATAGGATAGAGGATAGGATAGGACAGATGCTAGGATAGGATAGAGGATAGGATAGGATAGAGGATAGGATAGGGTAGATAATAGGATAGGATAGAGAATAGGATAGGATAGAGGATAGGATAGGATAGAGGATAGGATAGGATAGAGGATAGGATAGGATAGAGGATATAATAGGATTGAGGAAAGGATAGGATAGAGGATAGGTTAGGATAGAGGATAGGATAGGATAGAGGATAGGAGAGGATAGAGGATACGATAGAGGATTGGATATGATAGAGGATAGGATAGAGGATAGAATAGGATAGATGATATTATAGGATAGAGGATAGGATAGCGGATAGGATAGGTTAGAGGATAGGATAGGATAGAGAATAGGATAGAGGATAGGATAGAGGATTGGATAGGATAGAGGATAGGATAGGATTGAGGATAGGATAGGATACAGGATAGGATAGGATAGTGGATAGGATAGGATTGAGAATAGGATAGGGGATTGGATAGGATAGACGATAGGATAGGATAGGATAGCGAAAAGGATAGGATAGAGTATAGAATAGGATAGAGGATAAGATAGGATAGAGGATAGGATAGAGGATTGGATTGGATAGAGGATATTATAGAATAGAGGAATGGATAGGATAGAGGATTGGATAGAATAGAGGATATTATGGGATAGAGGATTGGATAGGATAGAGGATGGGATAGAGGATAGGATAGGATAGGATAGATGATAGGATAGGATAGAGGATAGTATAGGATAGAGGATAGGATAGGATATATAATAGGATAGGATAGAGGATAGGATAGGATAGAGGATAGGATAGGATAGAGGATAGGATAGGATAGAGGATAGGATAGGATAGAGGATAGGATAGGATAGAGGATAGGATAGGATAGAGGATAGGATAGGATAGAGGATAGGATAGGATAGAGGATAGGATAGGATAGAGGATAGGATAGGATAGAGGATACGATATGTTAGAGGGTAGGAAAGAGGATAGGATATAATACAGTAAAGGATAGGATTGAGTATAGGATGGGATAGAGGATAGGATAGGGGATTGGATAGGATAGAGGATAGGATAGGATAGGATAGAGGATAGGATAGGACAGATGCTAGGATAGGATAGAGGATAGGATAGGATAGAGGATAGGATAGGGTAGAGGATAGGATAGGATAGAGGATTGGATAGGATAGAGGATAGGATAGGATAGAGGATAGGATAGGATAGAGGATAGGATACTATAGAGGATAGGATAGGATTGAGGATAGGATAGGATAAAGGATAGGATAGGATAGAGGATAGGATAGTATAGAGGATAGGATAGGATAGAGGATAGGATAGGATATAGGATAGGATAGAGGATATGATAGAGGATAGGATAGGATAGAGGATAGGGTAGGATAGTAGATAGGATAGGATAGAGGATAGGATAGGGTAGAGGATAGGATAGGATAGAGGATACGATATGTTAGAGGGTAGGAAAGAGGATAGGATATAATACAGTAAAGGATAGGATTGAGTATAGGATAGGATAGAGGATAGGATAGGGGATTGGATAGGATAGAGGATAGGATAGGATAGGATAGAGGATAGGATAGGACAGATGCTAGGATAGGATAGAGGATAGGATAGGATAGAGGATAGGATAGGGTAGAGGATAGGATAGGATAGAGGATTGGATAGGATAGAGGATAGAGGATAGGATAGGATGCAGAATAGGATAGGATAGAGGATAGGATAGGATAAAGGATAGGATTCGTTAGAGGATAGGATAGGATAGTGGATAGGATAGGATGGAAAGTAATGGATGGGATAGAGAATATTATAGCATAGAGGATAGGATAGGATAGAGGATAGGATAGGATAGAGGATAGGATAGGATAGAGGATAGGATAGGATAGAGGATAGTATAGGATAGAGGATAGGATAGGATAGATAATAGGATAGGATAGAGGATAGGATGGGATAGAGGATAGGATAGGATAGAGGATAGGATAGAGGATAGGATAGAGGATAGGATAGGGGATTGGATAGGATAGAGGATAGGATAGGATAGGATAGAGGATAGGATAGGACAGATGCTAGGATAGGATAGAGGATAGGATAGGATAGAGGATAGGATAGGGTAGAGGATAGGATAGGATAGAGGATTGGATAGAATAGAGGATAGGATAGGATAGAGGATAGGATAGGATAGAGGATAGGATACTATAGAGGATAGGATAGGATTGAGGATAGGATAGGATAAAGGATAGGATAGGATAGAGGATAGGATAGGATACAGAATAGGATAGGATAGAGGATAGGATAGGATAAAGGATAGGATTCGTTAGAGGATAGGATAGGATAGTGGATAGGATAGGATGGATGATAGTATAGAGGATAGAACAAAGTAATGGATGGGATAGAGAATATTATAGCATAGAGGATAGGATAGGATAGAGGATAGGATAGGATAGAGGATAGGATAGGATAGAGGATAGGATAGGATAGAGGATAGGATAGGATAGAGGATAGGATAGGATAAAGGATAGGATAGGATAGAGGATAGGATAGGATTGAGGATAGGATAGGATAGAGGATAGGATAGGATAGAGGATAGGATAGGATAGAGGATAGGATAGGATAGAGGATAGGATAGGATAGAGGATAGGATAGGATAGAGGATAGGATAGGGTAGAGGATAGGATAGGATAGAGGATAGGATAGGATAGAGGATAGGATAGAATAGAGGATGGGATAGGTTAGAGGATAGGATACTATAGAGGATAGGATAGGATTGAGGATAGGATAGGATAAAGGATAGGATAGGATAGAGGATAGGATAGGATTGAGGATAGGATAGGATAGAGGATAGGATAGGATAGAGGATAGGATAGGATAGAGGATAGGATAGGATAGAGGATAGGATAGGATAGAGGATAGGATAGTATAGAGGATAGGATAGGATAGAGGATAGGATAGGATATAGGATAGGATAGAGGATATGATAGAGGATAGGATAGGATAGAGGATAGGGTAGGATAGTAGATAGGATAGGATAGAGGATAGGATAGGGTAGAGGATAGGATAGGATAGAGGATACGATATGTTAGAGGGTAGGAAAGAGGATAGGATATAATACAGTAAAGGATAGGATTGAGTATAGGATAGGATAGAGGATAGGATAGGGGATTGGATAGGATAGAGGATAGGATAGGATAGGATAGAGGATAGGATAGGACAGATGCTAGGATAGGATAGAGGATAGGATAGGATAGAGGATAGGATAGGGTAGAGGATAGGATAGGATAGAGGATTGGATAGGATACAGGATAGTATAGGTTAGAGGATAGGATAGGATAGAGGATAGGATAGGATAGAGGATAGGATAGGATAGAGGATAGGATAGGATAGAGGATAGGATAGGATAGAGGATAGGATAGGATAGAGGATAGGATAGGATACAGGATAGTATAGGTTAGAGGATAGGATAGGATAGATAATAGGATAGGATAGAGGATAGGATAGGATAGAGGATAGGATAGGATAGAGGATAGGATAGGATAGAGGATAGGATAGAGGATATGATAGGATAGTGGATAGGATAGGATTGAGGATAGGATAGGATAGAGGATAGGATAGGATAGAGGAGAGGATAGGATAGAGGATAGGATAGGATAGAGGATAGGATAGAGGATAGGATAGGATAGAGGATAGGGTAGGATAGTAGATAGGATAGGATAGAGGATAGGATAGGGTAGAGGATAGGATAGGATAGAGGATACGATATGTTAGAGGGTAGGAAAGAGGATAGGATATAATACAGTAAAGGATAGGATTGAGTATAGGATGGGATAGAGGATAGGATAGGGGATTGGATAGGATAGAGGATAGGATAGGATAGAGGATAGGATAGGACAGATGCTAGGATAGGATAGAGGATAGGATAGGATAGAGGATAGGATAGGGTAGAGGATAGGATAGGATACAGGATAGGATAGGATAGTGGATAGGATAGGATTGAGAATAGGATAGGGGATTGGATAGGATAGACGATAGGATAGGATAGGATAGCGAAAAGGATAGGATAGAGTATAGAATAGGATAGAGGGTAACATAGGATAGAGGATAGGATAGAGGATTGGATTGGATAGAGGATATTATAGAATAGAGGAATGGATAGGATAGAGGATTGGATAGAATAGAGGATATTATGGGATAGAGGATTGGATAGGATAGAGGATGGGATAGAGGATAGGATAGGATAGGATAGATGATAGGATAGGATAGGATAGAGGATAGTATAGGATAGAGGATAGGATAGGATATATAATAGGATAGGATAGAGGATAGGATAGGATAGAGGATAGGATAGGATAGAGGATAGGATAGGGTAGAGGATAGGATAGGATAGAGGATACGATATGTTAGAGGGTAGGAAAGAGGATAGGATATAATACAGTAAAGGATAGGATTGAGTATAGGATGGGATAGAGGATAGGATAGGGGTTTGGATAGGATAGAGGATAGGATAGGATAGGATAGAGGATAGGATAGGACAGATGCTAGGATAGGATAGAGGATAGGATAGGATAGAGGATAGGATAGGGTAGAGGATAGGATAGGATAGAGGATTGGATAGGATAGAGGATAGGATAGGATAGAGGATAGGATAGGATAGAGGATAGGATACTATAGAGGATAGGATAGGATTGAGGATAGGATAGGATAAAGGATAGGATAGGATAGAGGATAGGATAGGATACAGAATAGGATAGGATAGAGGATAGGATAGGATAAAGGATAGGATTCGTTAGAGGATAGGATAGGATAGTGGATAGGATAGGATGGAAGATAGTATAGAGGATAGAACAAAGTAATGGATGGGATAGAGAATATTATAGCATAGAGGATAGGATAGAATAGAGGATAGGATAGGATAGAGGATAGGATAGGATAGAGGATAGGATAGGATAGAGGATAGTATAGGATAGAGGATAGGATAGGATAGATAATAGGATAGGATAGAGGATAGGATGGGATAGAGGATAGGTTAGGATAGAGGATAGGATAGGATAGAGGATAGGAGAGGATAGAGGATCTGATGGAGGATAGGATGGGATAGAGGATAGGATAGAATGGAGAATCGGATAGAGGATAGGATAGGATAGAGGATCGGATAGGTAATTGGATAGGATAGAGGATAGGATAAGGTAGAGGCTAGTATAGGATAGAGGATAGGATAGGATAGAGGATAGGATAGGATAAAGGATAGGATAGGATAGATGATAGGATAGGATAGAGGATAGGAGAGGATAGAGGATAGGATAGGATAGAGGATAGGATAGGATAGAGGATAGGATAGGATAGAGGATAGGATATGGTAGAGAATATAATAGGATAGAGGATACGATAGAGGATTGGATATGATAGAGGATAGGATAGAGGATAGAATAGGATAGAGGATCGGATAGAGGATAGGATAGGATAGAGGATGGTATAGAAGATAGGATAGAGGATAGGATAGGAAAGAGGATAGGATAGGATACAATAGAGGATAGGATAGATGATAGGATAGGATGGAGGATCTGATAGAGGATAGGATAGGATAGAGAATCGGATAGGTAATTGGATAGGATAGAGGATAGGATAAGGTAGAGGCTAGTATAGGATAGAGGATAGGATAGAGGATAGGATAGGATAAAGGATAGGATAGGTTAGAGGATAGGATAGGATAGAGGATAGTATAGGATAGAGGATAGGATAGAGGATAGGATAGGATAGAGGATAGGATAGGATAGAGGATAGGATAGATGATAGGATGGGATAGAGGATAGGATAGGATAGAGGATAGGATAGGATAGAGGATAGGATAGGATAGAGGATAGGATAGGATAGAGGATATAATAGGATTGAGGAAAGGATAGGATAGAGGATAGGTTAGTATAGAGGATAGGATAGGATAGAGGATAGGAGAGGATAGAGGATACGATAGAGGATTTGATATGATAGAGGATAGGATAGAGGATAGAATAGGATAGATGATATTATAGGATAGAGGATAGGATATGATAGAGTAAACGATATTATAGAGGATAGGATAGGGTAGAGGATAGGATAGTATAGAGGATAGGATAGGATAGAGGATAGGATAGGATAGAGGATATAATAGCATAGAGGATACGATAGAGGATTGGATATGATAGAGGATAGGATAGAGGATCGGATAGAGGATAGGATAGGATAGAGGATGGTATAGAGGATAGGATAGAGGATAGGATAGGAAAGAGGATAGGATAGGATACGATAGAGGATAGGATAGATGATAGGATAGGATAGAGGATCTGATAGAGGATAGGATAGGATACAGGATAGGATAGGATAGAGGATCGGATAGAGGATAGGATAGGATGGTCGTTAGGATAGGCTAGAGGAAAGGATAGGATAGAGGATAGGATAGGTAATTGCATAGGATAGAAGATAGGATAAGGTAGAGGATAGGTTAGGATAGAGGATAGGATAGGATAGAGCAGTCGATAGAGGATAGGATAGAGAATATTATAGGATAGATGATAGTATAGGATGGAGGATAGGATAGGGTAGAGGATAGGATAGAGAATAGTATAGGATAGAGGATAGGATAGGATAGAGGATAGGATCGGATAGAGGATAGGATAGGGGATTGGATAGGATAGAGGATAGGATAGGGTAGAGGATAGTATAGGATAGAGGATAGGATAGGATAGAGTTTAGGATAGGATAGATGATAGTATAGGATAGAGGATTGGATAGGATATAGGATAGGATCGGATAGAGGATAGGATAGGGGATTGGATAGGATAGAGGATAGGATAGGATAGATGATAGGATAGGGAAGAGGATAGGATAGAGGATAGGATCGGATAGAGGATAGGATAGGGGATTGGATAGGATAGAGGATAGGATAGGAAAGATGATAGGATAGGGAAGAGGATAGGATAGAGGATAGGATCGGATAGAGGATAGGATAGGGGATTGGATAGGATAAAGGACAGGATAGGGTAGAGGATAGGTTAGGATACAGGATAGGATAGGATAGTGGATAGGATAGGATAGAGGATAGGATCGGATAGAGAATAGTATAGGATAGATGGTATTATAGGATAGAGGATAGGATAGGATAGAGGAAAGGATAGGGTTGAGTATAAGATACAGAATAGGATAGGATAGAGGATAGGATAGGATAGAGGATAGGATCGGATAGAGGATAGGATACGATAGAGGATAGTATAGTATAGAGGATAGGATAGGATAGAGAATAGTATAGGATAAATGATATTATAGGATATAGGATAGGATAGTGTAGAGGATAGGATAGAGAATAGGATAGGATAGAGAATAGGA